>NC_140177.1:8721976-8991739 GCF_963971535.1 Notolepis coatsorum
AGGCAACGCTGACAGCCGGATTCGATACCGGTGTCTCACTCGTTGGTGATGAGCGCTTAGACCACTGCGCCACCCAGCCGCCCTAAGGGTTAATCTGCTGTAGTGTGATAGTGAAAGGGTTAACCTTCTGTAGTGTGGTAGTGAAATGGTTAACCTTCTGTAGTGTGGTAGTGAAAGGTTAACCTTCTGTAGTGTGGTAGTGATGGGGTTAAGCTTCTGTAGTGAAAGGGTTAACCTTCTGTAGTGTGGTAGTGAACGGGTTAACCTTCTGTAGTGTGGTAGTGAAAGGGTTAAACCTTCTGTAGTGTGGTAGTGAAAGGTTAACCTTCTGTAGTGTGGTAGTGAAAGGTTAACCTTCTGTAGTGTGGTAGTGAAAGGGTTAACCTTCTGTAGTGTGGTAGTGAAAGGTTAACCATATGTAGTGTGGTAGTGAAAGGGTTAACCTTCTGTAGTGTGGTAGTGAAAGGGTTCACCTTCTGTAGTGTGGTAGTGAAAGGTTAACCTTCTGTAGTGTGGTAGTGAAATGGTTAATCTTCTGTAGTGTGGTAGTGAAAGGTTAAACCTTCTGTAGTGTGGTAGTGAAAGGGTTAATCTTCTGTAGTGTGGTAGTGAAAGGTTAAACCGTCTGTAGTGTGGTAGTGAAAGGTTAACCATATGTAGTGTGGTAGTGAAAGGTTAACCTTATGTAGTGTGGTAGTGAAAGGTTAACCTTCTGTAGTGTGGTAGTGAAAGGGGTAACCTTCTGTAGTGTGGTAGTGAAAGGTTAAACCGTCTGTAGTGTGGTAGTGAAAGGTTAACCATATGTAGTGTGGTAGTGAAAGGTTAACCTTCTGTAGTGTGGTAGTGAAAGGTTAACCTTCTGTAGTGTTGTAGTGAAAGGTTAACCTTCTGTAGTGTGGTAGTGAAAGGTTAACCATAATGTGTGGTATCGAAAGGGTTAGCCTTCTGTAGTGTGGTAGTGAAAGGTTAGCCTTCTGTAGTGTGGTAGTGAAAGGTTAACCGTCTGTAGTGTGGTAGTGAAAGGGTTAACCTTCTGTAGTGTGGTAGTGAAAGGTTAGCCTTCTGTAGTGTGGTAGTGAAAGGTTAACCGTCTGTAGTGTGGTAGTGAAAGGTAAACCGTCTGTAGTGTGGTAGTGAAAGGTTAACCTTCTGTAGTGTGGTAGTGAAAGGTAAATGGTCTGTAGTGTGGTAGTGAAAGGTTAACTGTCTGTAGTGTGGTAGTGAAAGGGTTAACCTTCTGTAGTGTGGTAGTGAAAGGTTAAACCGTCTGTAGTGTGGTAGTGAAAGGTAAACCGTCTGTAGTGTGGTAGTGAAAGGGTTAACCTTCTGTAGTGTGGTAGTGAAAGGTTAACCTTCTGTAGTGTGGTAGTGAAAGGGTTAACCTTCTGTAGTGTGGCAGTGAAAGGTTAAACCTTCTGTAGTGTGATAGTGAAAGGGTTAAACCTTCTATAGTGTGGTAGTGAAAGGTTAACCTTCTGTAGTGTGGTAGTGAAAAGGTTAACCTTCTGTAGTGTGGTAGTGAAAGGGTTAAACCTTCTGTAGTGTGGTAGTGAAAGGTTAACCTTCTGTAGTGTGGTAGTGAAAGGTTAACCTTGAATGAATGAATGAATGAAAACTTTATTTAACAGATTGCAGAATGGGTACAATACAGTACGGCTCAATACATACAATTGTTAAGGGGATGCAGACCTGAGAAAGACGTTTGTCTTGTTTCCATCAGGGTCCCCCATTTTCAATTCATATAGACATTTATGACATACACAACATACATGACATTTATGGCATAGGGACATATAGGTATTTAGTACTGATACATTTGTGACATAGGCGGTATTCAAATATACAGTACTGTTACCCCTAGATCCTGACAGAGTATATACATATGATGGGGAGGGGACTGTACATTAGGAGGGGGTGGGTGGGTGGGAGGGAAATATACATACGGCGGGGAGGGAATATATACATGCGGTGGGGAGGAGACTGTCTATTAGGAGGTGGTGGGGGTTTTGGGCATTTACGGTGGCCAGTTTCGAATTGCAGCCTCCCGTAGGTGCTCTTTAAGGGCGGTTTTGAATGTGGGCAGGGATTCACATTCCTTTACAGCTTTGGGTAGGGCGTTCCACATTGTTGTGGCATAATTGCGAAACGTGTTTAGTCCCTTGTTTGAGCCGAATCTGGGTTTAACATGATTTGTTGAGCTTCCTCTGGTGTAGTGGTTGTGGTATTCACTGACCTTTGGGAAGTATTTTGACATGTACATGGGCACCCCGGTCGTATAGTGTATCTTGTAGACCAGGCCCATTGCAAGTTGCTGTACTCTGTCGTCTACTCTAAGCCATCCTAGGTTGGCAAAGTGGGCAGGGGTGAGGTGGGTTCTGGGGTTCAGGTCAAGTAGTAGTCTGACCAGTTTGTTTTGTGATGTTTGTAATTTTGTTTTAAGCGCCTTTGAGGTGCTTTGGTACCATGAGGTGCACGCATAGTCATAGTACCCTTGAATGAGTGCTCCTGCCAGAGTCTTCAGGGTATTCTTGTTTACCAGAGAGGAGATCCGGTACAAGAATCTAGTTCGTTGGTTGACTTTTTTTATTACATTGGATGCCATTTTGTCACAGGAAAGATTTGCCTCTAGGATGGAACCCAGGTAGGTAATTTCGTCTTTCCTTGTGACAATATTGTCACCCACTGTAACTGAGAATCCGTCGGTCTTGCTGAGTTTGTTATTTGAACCGAAGAGAATGGACTCTGTTTTGCCCATGTGTAATGATAGTTTGTTATCAGCGAGCCATATGCAGATTTTGCCTAGTTCCGTGCTGAGGGTTTTTTCAACCTGCAATTTGTTCTTGTCAGAGACCAGCAGGGCTGAGTCGTCCGCAAACAGGAACAAGTTGCAGTCACAGGCTGACGACATGTCATTTGCATAAATTAGGAAGAGTAGCGGTCCTAGTATGCTTCCTTGTGGAACACCACAGCTCACTGTGAGGGGGGGGGATAGAGTACCGTTTACCTCTACCATCTGTTCTCTCCCCTCCAGGTAGGATTGCATCCAGCTCACTGATAGGCTATCAAAACCAATTGCTTTTAGCTTGTCCATTAGAATGGAGTGATTGACAGTGTCGAAGGCCTTTTGTAGGTCCAGCATGACCATGCCGCAGTATTTGCCAGCGTCCACCTCTTGTTTGATGTGGTCGTTCAAATAGAGGAGGCATGTGTCAGTGGAGTGGGACGTTCTGAAGCCAGATTGGAATTCGTAGATTAGGTTTTTTTCCGCCAGGTACTTTTCGACCTGTTCGTAGACTATTTTCTCCATGACTTTCGAGATGGAGGTAAGAATAGAAACAGGGCGGTAGTTGCCTGGGTCTAATTTGCTGCCCTTTTTGTGTAGAGGGGTCACTCTCGCAATTTTGAAGTCCTTGGGGACGTGCCCCTGTCTTATAGAGAGGTTTATTATGTGTGTGATGACTGGGGTGATGGCGGCTGCTGCGTCTCTGAGGAATTTGGAGGGGATGTTGTCATGGCCAGTGGCCTTGTTAGGTTGGAGGGCGCTCAATTTTTTGAGTACCTCATCGGTTGTCACCATTTCGAGTTTGAAGTCGTCTTTGTGGACCCCTAGGTTTTTGTAGTATGCTACTATGTGTTCTACCCCATAATGCCCTGAGTGGGAGGGTAGTTTGTTTACCAGTGTTGTGGCTATGTTTGTGAAGAAGATGTTTAAGTAATTGGCTACATCCAGCTTGTCTGTGATGAGCGTGTTGTCCGTCTTTATGTTTATGTTTGAGAATCTGGTTTTAAGTTTTTTACTGCAGCCTAGTTGATTCTGTAGTGTGGTAGTGAAAGGGTTAAACCTTCTGTAGTGTGGTAGTGAAAGGTTAACCTTCTGTAGTGTGGTAGTGAAAGGGTTAACCTTCTGTAGTGTGGTAGTGAAAGGTTAACCGTCTGTAGTGTGGTAGTGAAAGGTTAAACCTTCTGTAGTGTGATAGTGAAAAGGTTAAACCTTCTGTAGTGTGATAGTGAAAAGGTTAAACCTTCTGTAGTGTGGTAGTGAAAGGTTAACCTTCTGTAGTGTGGTAGTGAAAGGGTTAACCTTCTGTAGTGTGGCAGTGAAAGGTTAAACCTTCTGTAGTGTGGTAGTGAAAGGTTAACCTTCTGTAGTGTGGTAGTGAAAGGTTAATCTTCTGCAGTGTGGTAGTGAAAGGCTTAACCTTCTGTAGTGTGGTAGTGAAAGGGTTAAACCTTCTGTAGTGTGGTAGTGAAGGGGTTAAGGAAGGCGGGCCCTAAAGGCAGTGTCTGGAAGGACACACCTGGCAGGGAGGCTGTCTCCTCGTCACCAGAACAAAGCCTGTGCGGTTTGGCCCTGATCTGGACGTGTTGCGTCGGGTGTTTCCAGCTGTGGGAACATGTTTTCCATTCTTTGTTCTTCCTTCGTCACCTTTTTCAACATTTTCATCTCGTCTGGAGTGTGTTTTTTTATGTGATTACATTCATTTTGAGCCATTATACGTTTTATACTTACTGTGACTTGTTGGTAATTTTTGGTCATTACCGAAAATACTCACTCACTCGCTCACTCACTCGCTCGCTCACTCACTCGCTCGCTCACTCGCTCACTCACTCACTCACTCTCATGGTGTGTCATCAGGAGAATCTGTGATGTCATGTCTGCAGTTCGTCAGAATAAATGGGTCAAGTGTAAAAGAATGTTAGTGAGTGTAAGATCCCCAGACAGACTGTGTGACACATGGAAGATAATTCATAATAAACACAGTTAGAACTATTTGACTCTTAATAATAAACACTGTTAGGACTATTTTACTCTTAATAATAAACACTGTTAGGACTATTTGACTCTTAATAATAAACACTGTTAGGACTATTTGACTCTTAATAATAAACACTGTTAGGACTGTCTGACTCTTAATAATAAACACTGTTAGGACTATTTGACTCTTAATAATAAACACTGTTAGGACTATTTGACTCTTAATAATAAACACTGTTAGGACTATTTGACTCTTAATAATAAACACTGTTAGGACTATTTGACTCTTAATAATAAACACTGTTAGAACTATTTGACTCTTAATAATAAACACTGTTATGAAAATGATTTTCGTTCCCACATCTGGGAACTACATTCTGAATGCATTTTTCCATAGACAATACCATCATGGACATTGGGTTAAAAGTTCTCCGTGAGATATCCTGCCGATTTCTGTCAGGGGCCATAAATGTATATGTATGGAAATTACAAAAAAAACTAACAAACAAATCACACTATAACCCTAATCCCCTCACCCTATACATCCCAACCCAAGTCCACACCCTCATCCACCACCCAACCCCTCATCCACCACCACACTTCCCAGGCAACACTGATGTTAATCATCCTCACCACTATCCTCCGAGTCATCATCCCATGTACAGTATGTAGCCCTATCCTCAGTTTCCTTAGAAACATTTGCGCCGTTTTGGCATTGACATAGATCTGTACATGGCAGTTTTGCAGACACACAGGAACATCTTCCTGTCTCGCATTTGCCTTGTTTGCAACCTCAGTGGACTACAGTACCTGCAACACACTACCAGGGGCCGGATTTGTAGTCATCCAGGTCACTGTTAACTCCCCACCCTCGACGTGCCATCGGGTGAAGGGGCACACATTACAGCTTTCAATGAATGCCTCATTATAGCTGCTTGGCAATTTGCCCTTTTGCAGTGTTGGTACAATGCGTCACTTGTCGGGGGCATAGAGAGTTCTGTCGAAGCCGATGATGCCATGCAGAATGCTTTGTATCTGGCATCATTCACATTCTTAGCTGATGGCTGGCCATACAGGTGGCACACATTATTTGCTAAGACCATCAAAGGTACACTGGTCTAGGGTAAAACTGCCACCCAGTTCGGTAAATGCAGTCAGGTACTCCTTTTTCTCACAAGCAACATAAAATGTTTTCCTCTTGCCCTCGCCATGAAAGGCACCTGTAGAGTCACAACCTGAGAAGGTATGGATCCCAATAAGTGCTGAACACACATTGGTGCCAAGGGCTGATGACACCTTAGCTATGTCAATGATCCTTGTTCTGTTGCCAACTCCTGTGAAAAAATACAATCTACATGGCAGTCCTGCCTGCAGACTTGCAGCAATCACTGCCACGTCTGTATCAGGGCTCTTGATAACTACAGTTTGATAGATCTGTGCAGCATGTTGTGCGTCGTGTAGAAACACCCTGGTGTCGCATTCCTCATGTTAGATCATCAACAGCACAGAGAGTTTGTGAACCGTTTGTTACAGTCACACAGTGATCATGTTCTGTAAGCTCAGACCCTACATCCACATCTTGAGCTGCAGAACACGTCGTGGCCCGTTTCTCAGCTGTATCCAAGCGCTTTTTTGTCGATAAAACGCCTATAGCAAGTAGCGTGAAACTCTATCTCTAAACAATGTTTGTATGTCTCCGCGATGGTACGATTCTCGCCTGGCAAGTTAAGCCACCGTTCAACGCCGGTGTTCAGCCACCGTGTCTGTGTACAATCTTGTACACTTTCTTTCTGAACGGACGTGAGATGCATAACATTGTTTAGAAACCTTTTTGCAAACTTTAGAAGGTGGTTTTTGTCCATTTGTACTCCGTGGATGCTAGACTGTTTACACAAATGTGTTGTCGTCCGTAACCTGGCAACAAAGCGGCTGCTATTGGTCGAGCGCAAGACACGTGACAGAACTCTCATCACTTACATCAAATATAACTACGCGATGACCAAAGTATCCGTTCACGACGAAAGATCTAGTCCTGACTTTAAAAGTATAATTGCGCAAAACCGGCAGGATTGTAGATGGAGAACTTTTTTATTCCTAAATCTACACCAATAGATCTTTCACTCAGAGTGACAATTTTGTAGTTCCCCACGGTGGGAACGGGATGAAACGAAAACAGGGTTCACCTTATGGCCAATTAGGACTGTCAGACTCTTTAATAATGACTGCAGAGACTCTGGTGCACTGTGTTACTACGGTTTAGACCATGTATACCATCATCACTATTACTACTGTCTGATTGAATCCTGCCACAGTGCCACCCACTAATGTTCACCACTACTACTACTACTACAGTTATCACTATTGTCATTATTACTTGCACATAGTTCTATTGCCCTATTATCTGAAAAGAAATTCTAACCCTATACCTTACTGTCATGCACTTGTCCTAATATACTAACCTACACTGTAGCACTCAACACTTTGATGAACATTGTTACTCAGCTGATAGAGTTGTGCCCTTCCTGAAAAGTTAAACGTTTTTTTTTTTAATTCCGGGGCAATTAAATGTTCTGTTTCGTCCTCTTCATCACTCGTACTATCGTTTGTGGCCATCTTCTGTAGCTGGTCACTCTGACTGTCTATTCTTCTGATAGCAGGTGTTTAATCAAAGATCCCTGCTTTCTAGTCTTGCACAAGGACCAATCAGCATGGGTATGGGCAGGTTCATTTTCCATTGATGGGGATTTGATTGGCTGTTTTTAAAAAGTGAGGCCGCAGGATTAATAACGTTAGTTCGGCCAGAGAAACAAATATACCAATTAAAATGGTTGGACCTGCGAGATTTGTAATTTGTAGGTCTGCATTTTAAATTTAAGGAGTAAAAAGTGTGTTTTTTTTCCTCTGAAATGTAATTGAGTAAAAGTACAAGTATACAAACCTAATAATACTCGAGTAAAGTACAAATCCCCCAAAACAGTACTTAAGTATTGTAATGAGGTACAATTACTCAGGTACTTTACACCCCTGTCATTAGCCTAGCGTCGAAATGAACACAATGCACTTTCCAATAACTCCAAAACGGTGTTATTTACAGTACATGTTGTAACTTGTGTATTTTACCACACGTACAAATAGAAGCCTCAGCCTCCCTCAGCCCCCCCCCCACCCCACCCACCCAACCACCTCCAATGTACAGTTTCTTCATCAAATGTATATACTCTTTTTTAGACTATTTTTGTATCACAAACAGTACTGTATTTGTAAATCTGGTATGTCATAAATGTATAGATGTAGCAGTACTGTCTATCTGTATGTCATGTATGTCATATATGTTATGATGAATTGAAAATGGGGGACCCTGATGTAAACAAGACGAAAGTCTTTCTCTGGTCTGCATCCCCTTAACAATTGTGTGTATTGAGCTGTACTGTACTGTACCCATTCTGCAATCTGTTAATACAATTTTCAATCAATCATCCAATCAATCCCTTCTTGCCCGCCCCCACTTCCAGAACCTGTAGTTCCTCCTCTGTAAATTCTGGTTCAAATAGATAAGGTTCTGGATCTTGGTTTGTCCAGAATTCATCTGGACCACCTTCCTCTCAGAAGTGTCCATGATTAGCAGTCGTTCTTCTGTTGTAGGTCAACATTGGTTTTGTTTGTGCAAAAGAAAATAGTTCAGGCTATGCATCTGCCTCGAAAATTACAACATCTAATTTTACATTGTTATTTCTACACGTGGTAAATACACAAGTCACACAACGTGTAAATAAGACAGTTTTGGAGTTGTTGGGAAGTGTATTTCGTAACGTTTGCCGGTAGTCTAATGGTCCGTATCCACTTCCAGTCATTGTCTGAGCTAGCTACTGTAGCACGCTGCAGGACGTTCTCTCAGGCACAGAGAGGAGAAGGGCACCTTCAATTGTATGTTAAATACCCTGTTGTATGTCCGTTCTATTTTATAATTTTTAGACTATTTTTAAACTGAATCATTTTAAACTATTTTTATTATTTGTATTACTGAAAACCGTAAACAGAGAGGCCTATTGGGATGCTAGATCCTAATGTGAAACACTGTGATTTACCTTACCTTGCTACCTCTCTATCTTTGTTATGCTCGCCTTATGCCTGTATTTTTTACTGCTGTGAAGCACTTTGAACTGCAACCTCTGTATGAAAAGTGCTATACAAATAAAGTTATTATTATTATTCAATCTAATTAGCAAATAAGCAAATTTCCCAAAAAGTTGGCATGTTCCATGTTCCTAAATGAACACTTAGTTGTTGTTTTTTTGTTGATAGATTGTTATGTTCTTTACGAGTAGACCATTTCCTACACCTTTGTTTTCATGTTTTCAGTTATCACTGAATTGCATTGCGTTGATTGATTGATTGATTGATTGAAAACTTTATTAACAGATTGCAGAATGGGTACAATACAGTACAGCTCAATACACACAATTGTTAAAGGGATGCAGACCAGAGAAAGACTTTCGTGTCATGATGGATGAAATGCTCATTTCTGTGGAGAATGTAGATATTGTTTAATACGCGTAGCCTACAGGAACATACTGCAGCTGTCCAAAAATAAATTCTTTCCCGAGTAATTTCAGGAAAATATCTACTGGTTCGCACTGCATTCATGACTACCACCTTCGTTGTACCACCATGTTGAACCACGTAGCACGGTATGATAGCATTGTGTATAGTGGGATTATGCAATAACACTGTACACATTGTATAGTCATGCTGTGCACAATGTACATACATGTATCTGTGCACTTTACACATGTATGTACAAATCAAATAAAATGTATTTGTAAGGCCCGACAACACACACGTGTTCTTCAAACAAGTCAAGAAGAAACATCATGATCAATCAAGAAAAAAACCCACAATGAAATCCAAAATAAAATGTAAAATAAATAAATGCAACACTCCCAGAGAAACCTTAGAAGGGCCGTTCAAGGGGGGATCTCCCTTCTTAGATGTCGGTGATAGTAGTGTTGCTATAAAACAGGCGAAACAGTTGGTAAGCATGTACATATATGTGTAATGAAACACAGATAAGTACATGCAATAGCAACTGGGGCACATAAGAACATTTAGAAAGATTGACATCTTTGCTATACTTGCACTCTGGTTGGATGCCAACTGCATCTCGTTGTACTTGTACTTGTAATGTACAAATGACAATACATTGAATCCAATCCAATCTAATTTTCACATGGTCACATGACATGGTATCAACCCAAGTCACCATTGGAGAGGACAGCAGGAGACACACACACCACTGATGATAAACGGGGCTACCGTGGACAGGGTGAGCAGCTTCAAGTACCTGGGGGTCCACATCTCAGAGGACCTGACATGGTCAACACACATAGAAACAGTAGTAAAGAAGGCGAAACAGCGTCTCTACCACCTGAGACAGTTAAGGAAGTTCAGAGTATCGGGGAAGATACTCCAGTCCTTCTACTCAGGAGCTGTAGAGAGCATCCTGACCGGAAACATCACTGCCTGGTATGGAAACAGCACGGCACAGGACAAGAAGGCCCTACAGAAAGTGGTGCGCTCAGCCGAGCGTACCACGGGTATTGCACTACCCCCCCTGCAGGTTCTATACAACAAGAGGTGCAAATCCAGAGCCTGCAGGATAATGAAAGACCCTCACCACCCCAATAACAGCCTGTTTCAGCTGCTGAGGTCAGGCAGACGCCTGCAAATCCCAGCTACTAGGACAGAGCGGCTTAGGCTCAGCTTCTTCCCCCAGGCCATCAGAGCTCAGAACATTGAACTGTCCACACACAAGCACACATGAACACACACACGACACGCACACTGTGCACGCTCACACACGAGCAGCCACTTAACACTTTAACATGAGCGGGCACACACTCATGTCGCACACACGCACACTTATGGCCAAAGGAAAGGACACTTTAAATTAGAATAACAGGAACAGTGTATTGCACTACCAAAGCTAACTAGCATGTCACACATGCGCTGTAAATAACTATGTACAGATACCGAGATGTCACTCCATGTTACCTGCTACCTGTTACTGCACAATGTTGTTTCTTCTTTTGATTCTATTATATGTACCACTGTATTGCACATCGTTGCGGGCAAGACCACCCGCATTTCATTGTATACCTGTATGCCGTGACAATTAAAACTCTTGACTTGACTTGACTTGATTGGTGGAATTCCCTTTTTAATTAAATTCTCCTTTGCCAGGGTTTGTGTCAAGGAGAACTAAAGGAGGAGCCTCAACTTGATCATGACTGCCACCTAGAGGGTAAGTAAAGAATGACACGTATCAACCTGATATTCACGGTCCTTGGTTACAATTATGGTACTTAAAGGGCCACTCTGCTATCCAAATGTAAACAAAAGGGTTGCTCTACCAATAACCACAAAATATGGGATGGAGGAATTGATGAGCTCAACCTTTGATACAAGGACACACAGTGTGTGAGGAATATGAATACCCAATACCCAGGAATACCCAAGAACTTGATTGTTGTTGCTGGGTTTTGGTGTATTACTAGTGAATTTATGAATTGAGATGCGTGTGATTCATACGTCATACCCCCTTCCTGGCCTTAGGAAAGAGGTAATTGTGAAAATGTCCTCATCTGTTTTGTATTTGTGTGGGAGGGCCTTGACCTAGATGTTACTGCTGAATTTCCCCGTTCATCCTCTGTCGACATTAATCGAAAACAAAGCAACATAAAACATTTCAAATTGCGCGTTAAATATGGTTGTGTCATGTCTAATAATCACGTACTGTTCAGGTTCAACTTTATTTGTCCCAGAAGGGGAATTGGTTTCGCAGCATAAAGTGGAACATAAACACAAACCTGAAATCACATCAGTGCAGAGTGACTCCGCAGCGCTGCGTCAATGAACAAGCATCAACAGCAATAAGGACAAAACAATGACAACTATCGTGTCATCCCCCTGGATAACGTACGACCAGCGTAGCATTACAATCAAAATACATGAACAACATCATCAGAAATCAACACAAACATCATCCTACATGTAGGCCTAGTTTATGGTTTAATGTATGCCTTGAATGCAGTGGAGGTCAGCTAATTAAAAAAAATCAGACCTGTAGCTGATTTAGTACCACATTTGAAAGTGGCCCAAATCAGAATTGGAAAAGATCAGATTCCATGTGATTTGTGCTGTCCACACTGTCGTAAAAAAAAAAAAAAACAGATCTGACTCACACGAAAAACATACTCACGACGGGCGGGCGATCTCACTTTCCTTGAGTCGAGCCGTGGGGATGAATGAGTGTTTGTATCTGGTGGTCGTCATGACGTCAGCCGTCTGGCCTGCTGATGAGCAGGGTGGTGCAGTCACACCTCTTCACCACCTGCCTGTTAGCAGTGTTGGGAAAGTTCACTTTCTGGATCATCTAGTTCAGTTCAGAGTTCACAATTTTTCTTTTTTTTTTCTTTTTTTTTTTTAATCTTTTCCCCCCTCCTTTTTCCTCCGATTTTCTCCCATCCCAATGTTAGTCGTTATGCCAATTCCCAATCCCCTTCCTGGTCGCTGCGCACTTACCCCCCACAGTCGGTCTGGGAGAGTGCTTCCTCCGACACACGTCTAGCCAATCAACTGCTTCTTTTCACCTGGCAGCGCGGACTCTCACTGAGAGGGCGTAGCGTGTGGAAGGATCACACTACCGCCCTTAGATCCTATCCACGCTTAGCAGGCGCCCCGACCGAACTGTAGGAGTCGCTGTTTACAACGACCCGGACCCACCCCGCCAGCTTCTCCCACCCTCTGATACAGCCAATTGTATTAGTGTGAACGGCCAGCCAAGCTGGTGACAACCCCGGAGCTGTGAGCTGGATTCGGGGTTGGTGACGAACGCAATCTCCGTTACGCCACCTGACCGCCCTAGTTCACAAATTTTTTAAATTAACTAGTTCAGTTCATAGTTCATCATTCAAAATGTTTAACTAAAGTTCATGGTTTAAGAAATGAACTAGTTCATAGTTCTTTTTTCAATACGTTGCTGTGAGCTATTATTTGTCAAAAGTATTGCCACAACCCATATAGAACCACAGACAGCAATCAGAATACTGGCATTTCCATCACACTGTGATTATTTATCAGTGTTTCCCCGACCATTGCCTTGAAGGGGGCGGCCCGCGTCGCACGTAACAAGTCTCTCTCTCCGCGCGCAACACGCACACCGAATCCTGTGCGTGTGTGTGTGTGTGTGTGTGTGTGTGTGTGTGTGTGTGTGTGTGTGTGTGTGTGTGTGTGTGTGTGTGTGTGTGTGTGTGTGTGTGTGTGTGTGTGTGTGTGTGTGTGTGTGTGTGTGTGTGTGTGTGTGTGTGTGTGTGTGTGTGTGTGTGTGTGTGTGTGTGTGCGTGCGTGCGTGTGTGCACCTGTGCGGCCGTACCGCATCTGGCACACTTTGGAACAAAGTTATACTGTGATAGAGCGCCGAGAATGAACGCGCTCACAAGTACGTTCATCTTCTAGCGGAAATACAGTATGTTCAGTTCACGTTCGCTCAAATATGAACGTTCATTGAACGCGTTCAGGTACATCACTGCCTATTAGACACACCTCTTCACCTGTTAGACACACCTCTTCACCTGTTAGACACACCTCTTCATCACCTGTTAGACACACCTCTTCTTCACCTGTTAGACACACCTCTTCATCCCCTGTTAGACACATCTCTTCACCTGTTAGACACACCTCTTCACCTGTTAGACACACCTCTTCATCACCTGTTAGACACACCTCTTCATCACCTGTTAGACACACCTCTTCATCACCTGTTAGATACACCTCTTCACCTGTTAGACACACCTCTTCACCTGTTAGACACATCTCTTCATCCCCTGTTAGACACATCTCTTCACCTATTAGACACACCTCTTCACCTGTTAGACACACCTCTTCACCTGTTAGACACACCTCTTCATCACCTGTTAGACACACCTCTTCATCACCTGTTAGACACACCTCTTCATCACCTGTTAGACACACCTCTTCACCTGTTAGACACACCTCTTCACCTGTTAGACACACCTCTTCATCACCTGTTAGACACACCTCTTCACCTGTTAGACACACCTCTTCATCACCTGTTAGACACACCTCTTCACATGTTAGACACACCTCTTCATCACCTGTTAGACACACCTCTTCATCACCTGTTAGACACACCTCTTCATCACCTGTTAGACACACCTCTTCATCACCTGTTAGACACACCTCTTCATCACCTGTTAGACACACCTCTTCACCTGTTAGACACACCTCTTCACCTGTTAGACACACCTCTTCACCTGTTAGACACACCTCTTCACCTGTTAGACACACCTCTTCACCTGTTAGACACACCTCTTCACCTGTTAGACACACCTCTTCATCACCTGTTAGACACACCTCTTCTTCACCTGTTAGACACACCTCTTCATCCCCTGTTAGACACATCTCTTCACCTGTTAGACACACCTCTTCACCTGTTAGACACACCTCTTCATCACCTGTTAGACACACCTCTTCATCACCTGTTAGACACACCTCTTCATCACCTGTTAGACACACCTCTTCACCTGTTAGACACACCTCTTCACCTGTTAGACACACCTCTTCACCTGTTAGACACACCTCTTCACCTGTTAGACACACCTCTTCATCACCTGTTAGACACACCTCTTCACCTGTTAGACACACCTCTTCATCACCTGTTAGACACACCTCTTCACATGTTAGACACACCTCTTCATCACCTGTTAGACACACCTCTTCATCACCTGTTAGACACACCTCTTCATCACCTGTTAGACACACCTCTTCATCACCTGTTAGACACACCTCTTCATCACCTGTTAGACACACCTCTTCATCACCTGTTAGACACACCTCTTCATCACCTGTTAGACACACCTCTTCATCACCTGTTAGACACACCTCTTCATCACCTGTTAGACACACCTCTTCATCACCTGTTAGACACACCTCTTCATCTCCTGCCAGACCAACTTTTTTTTGCTCATATTTTTTGTGAACAGCCCAAATCACATGGTATCTGATATTTAAAATTCTTGAATTGTTGAATTTGTTGAATTGTTGAATTTGGGCCACTTTCATACTGTACTGTACATACATGCCTTAAAACCGGATCAATGAATGTACTTAGTAAAATATAGACAAGGTACAAGTAGATCAAGAGTCACGGCGGAGTGGAGACATCGGCCTGATGTGTCCCCAGGGAGCTCCCAGAATCCAGTGAGACGTAGGTCTTTATAGTGGAGAGAAGGGGATTCTGGTTCTGGCCACATTAAAATAATTATGTGAACAGCCATTCAAACAGATAAATCTGATCTGAGCAATAAATCAGAATTGAGCACTAAGGCCTGCAGTGTGAACGCAGCCAATTGATTGATTGATTGATTGAAAATTGTATTAACAGATTGCAGAATGGGTACAATACAGTACGGCTCAATACATACAATTGTTAAGGGGATGCAGACCAGAGAAAGACTTTCGTCTTGTTTACATCAGGGTCCCCCATTTTCAATTCATCATATGACACACATGACATACAGATAGACAGTACTGCTACATCTATACATTCATGACATATCAGATTTGCAAATACAGTACTGTTTGTGATACAAAAATAATCTAAAAAAGAGAATATCTACATTTGACGTAGAAACTGTACATTGGAGGTGGTTGGGTGGGGGGGGAGGGGTTGGGTAGGTGGGGTGGGGAAACTGTACATTGGAGGTGGTTGGGTGGGGGGGGAGGGGTTGGGTAGGTGGGGTGGGGAAACTGTACATTGGAATATCGACGAAACCTTACTTGGTCCCAAGAAGAGGGTCTCGTGTATTACTTGGTTAGGACATTTACTGTACATTTGTAGGGGCCAGTTTCGAATTGCAGCCTCCCGTAGGTGCTCTTTGAGAGTGGTTTTGAAAGTGGGTAGTGATTCACATTCCTTTACAGCTTTGGGTTGGGCGTTCCACATTGATGTGGCATAATTGCGAAACATGTTTAGTCCCTTGTTTGAGCCGAATCTGGGTTTAACATGATTTGTGGAGCTCCCTCTGGTGTTGTGATCGTGGTATTCACTGACCTTTGGGAAGTATTTTGACATGTACATGGGTACCTTGGTGGTGTAGTGTATCTTGTAGACCAGGCCCATTGCAAGTTGCTGTACTCTGTCGTCTACTCTAAGCCATCCTAGGTTGTCAAAGTGGGCAGGGGTGAGGTGGGTTCTAGGAGTCAGGTCAAGCAGTAGTCTGACCAGTTTGTTTTGGGATCCGATACCAACGGATGAAAGACAATTATAAAATGAGTCACACTGCAAGTGAATATAACTGCAAGTGAAAAATGACAGTGTTATTATACAGTGTATTCCAACTCAGACTGTATGTCCCATAAACCAAGACAACTCTCTGGTTCTGTAGTGGTGCTGCCACCAGAGCACAACAGACACCCGAGGAAGAGGAGCAGCCATGCAGAGGTGAGTTCAGTGGCCAGCCGGCTGTTTATCCCATAGATATATATATATACATAACTAGAGGCGGAGTCTCCAGCGTAGTTCACCGGCGGCCATCTTGTCACAGTCAACTATTCTGGTACGTTCTATGGTAGCTGTTGTAAGGTGAGTGAACTGCACAAACAAAACAAACAAAATACTCTTAACTTGCTGAAATCTTGACGGATTTACAAACGGTTTGGTTTATAACAAACGTTTGACATTGTAACTGTAATGACATTGTAACTGTAATGACATTGTAACTGTAATGACGTTGTAACTGTAACATTGTAACTGTAACATTGTAACTGTAACATTGTAACTGTAATGACGTTGTAACTATAACATTGTAACTGTAATGACGTTGTAACTGTAACATTGTAACTGTAACATTGTAACTGTAATGACGTTGTAACTGTAATGACATTGTAACTGTAACATTGTAACTGTAATGACATTGTAACTGTAATGACGTTGTAACTGTAACATTGTAACTGTAACATTGTAACTGTAATGACGTTGTAACTGTAATGACATTGTAACTGTAACATTGTAACTGTAATGACGTTGTAACTGTAACATTGTAACTGTAACATTGTAACTGTAATGACGTTGTAACTATAACATTGTAACTGTAATGACGTTGTAACTGTAACATTGTAACTGTAACATTGTAACTGTAATGACGTTGTAACTATAACATTGTAACTGTAATGACGTTGTAACTGTAACATTGTAACTGTAACATTGTAACTGTAATGACGTTGTAACTGTAATGACATTGTAACTGTAACATTGTAACTGTAATGACATTGTAACTGTAACATTGTAACTGTAATGACGTTGTAACTGTAATGACATTGTAACTGTAACATTGTAACTGTAACATTGTAACTGTAATGACATTGTAACTGTAATGACAGTAGCCCGCTCCTCACAGGGCTCTGGAGGACAGCAGTGGAACTTCACTCTCTATGACTTTGACAAGAAGGAGGTAGAACCAGTTACATGCTCAGGTTCATATCTTACACTGTGTGTGTGTGTGTGTGTGTGTGTGTGTGTGTGCGTGTGTGTGTGTGCGTGTGCGTGTGTGTGTTCTGCAGGACATGTCCAGTCTGATGCGTTCCATCTATGAGGCGGTGGAGGCGTCCGTGAAGCAGCCGTGTAGCGGAACCACGGCCCTGAGGCTCAAGTTGGTTGTGACTCCTCCCTCTGCCAGCAGCACAGGTGAGACCAGGTGGTTGTGACTCCTCCCTCTGCCAGCAGCACAGGTGAGACCAGGTGGTTCTGACTCCTCCCTCTGCCAGCAGCACAGGTGAGACCAGGTGGTTGTGACTCCTCCCTCTGCCAGCAGCACAGGTGAGACCAGGTGGTTGTGACTCCTCCCTCTGCCAGCAGCACAGGTGAGACCAGGTGGTTGTGACTCCTCCCTCTGCCAGCAGCACAGGTGAGACCAGGTGGTTGTGACTCCTCCCTCTGCCAGCAGCACAGGTGAGACCAGGTGGTTGTGACTCCTCCCTCTGCCAGCAGCACAGGTGAGACCAGGTGGTTGTGACTCCTCCCTCTGCCAGCAGCACAGGTGAGACCAGGTGGTTGTGACTCCTCCCTCTGCCAGCAGCACAGGTGAGACCAGGTGGTTCTGACTCCTCCCTCTGCCAGCAGCACAGGTGAGACCAGGTGGTTCTGACTCCTCCCTCTGCCAGCAGCCCAGGTGAGACCAGGTCGTTCTGACTCCTCCCTCTGCCAGCAGCACAGGTGAGACCAGGTGGTTGTGACTCCTCCCTCTGCCAGCAGCACAGGTGAGACCAGGTGGTTCTGACTCCTCCCTCTGCCAGCAGCACAGGTGAGACCAGGTGGTTGTGACTCCTCCCTCTGCCAGCAGCACAGGTGAGACCAGGTGGTTGTGACTCCTCCCTCTGCCAGCAGCACAGGTGAGACCAGGTGGTTCTGACTCCTCCCTCTGCCAGCAGCACAGGTGAGACCAGGTGGTTGTGACTCCTCCCTCTGCCAGCAGCACAGGTGAGACCAGGTGGTTCTGACTCCTCCCTCTGCCAGCAGCACAGGTGAGACCAGGTCGTTCTGACTCCTCCCTCTGCACAGGTGAGACCTCCTTCAGAGCCAGTCATGACCTCTGCATCTCATATATGTAACATCTCACAAGCAGGTCAAAAGAATGATCAGCCAGATGTCTCTCTGGAGAGAGGTCTGACACAGTGCTAACATAGTGTGGAGAGAGAGAGGTCTGGCACAGTGCTAACATAGTGTGGAGAGAGAGAGAGGTCTGACACAGTGCTAACATAGTGTGGAGAGAGAGAGGTCTGGCACAGTGCTAACATAGTGTGGAGAGAGAGGTCTGGGCACAGTGCTAACATAGTGTGGAGAGAGAGAGAGGTCTGACACAGTGCTAACATAGTGTGGAGAGAGAGAGAGGTCTGGCACAGTGCTAACATAGTGTGGAGAGAGAGAGGTCTGACACAGTGCTAACATAGTGTGGAGAGAGAGAGAGGTCTGACACAGTGCTAACATAGTGTGGAGAGAGAGAGAGGTCTGACACAGTGCTAACATAGTGTGGAGAGAGAGAGAGGTCTGACACAGTGCTAACATAGTGTGGAGAGAGAGAGAGGTCTGACACAGTGCTAACATAGTGTGGAGAGAGAGAGAGGTCTGACACAGTGCTAACATAGTGTGGAGAGAGAGAGAGGTCTGACACAGTGCTAACATAGTGTGTAGAGAGAGAGAGAGGTCTGGCACAGTGCTAACATAGTGTGGAGAGAGAGAGAGGTCTGACACAGTGCTAACATAGTGTGGAGAGAGAGAGGTCTGGCACAGTGCTAACATAGTGTGGAGAGAGAGGTATGACACAGTGCTAACATAGTGTGGAGAGAGAGAGAGGTCTGACACAGTGCTAACATAGTGTGGAGAGAGAGAGGTCTGGCACAGTGCTAACATAGTGTGGAGAGAGAGAGAGGTCTGACACAGTGCTAACATAGTGTGGAGAGAGAGAGAGGTCTGACACAGTGCTAACATAGTGTGGAGAGAGAGAGAGGTCTGACACAGTGCTAACATAGTGTGGAGAGAGAGGTCTGACACAGTGCTAACATAGTGTGGAGAGAGAGAGAGGTCTGACACAGTGCTAACATAGTGTGGAGAGAGAGAGAGGTCTGACACAGTGCTAACATAGTGTGTAGAGAGAGAGAGAGGTCTGGCACAGTGCTAACATAGTGTGGAGAGAGAGAGAGGTCTGACACAGTGCTAACATAGTGTGGAGAGAGAGAGGTCTGGCACAGTGCTAACATAGTGTGGAGAGAGAGAGGTCGGACACAGTGCTAACATAGTGTGGAGAGAGAGAGAGGTCTGGCACAGTGCTAACATAGTGTGGAGAGAGAGAGGTCTGGCACAGTGCTAACATAGTGTGGAGAGAGAGAGAGGTCTGGCACAGTGCTAACATAGTGTGGAGAGAGAGAGGTCTGACACAGTGCTAACATAGTGTGGAGAGAGAGAGAGGTCTGACACAGTGCTAACATAGTGTGGAGAGAGAGAGGTCTGGCACAGTGCTAACATAGTGTGGAGAGAGAGAGGTCTGACACAGTGCTAACATAGTGTGGAGAGAGAGAGAGGTCTGACACAGTGCTAACATAGTGTGGAGAGAGAGGTCTGACACAGTGCTAACATAGTGTGGAGAGAGAGAGAGGTCTGACACAGTGCTAACATAGTGTGGAGAGAGAGAGGTCTGGCACAGTGCTAACATAGTGTGGAGAGAGAGAGAGGTCTGACACAGTGCTAACATAGTGTGGAGAGAGAGAGAGGTCTGACACAGTGCTAACATAGTGTGGAGAGAGAGAGAGGTCTGACACAGTGCTAACATAGTGTGGAGAGAGAGAGAGGTCTGACACAGTGCTAACATAGTGTAGAGAGAGAGAGAGGTCTGACACAGTGCTAACATAGTGTGGAGAGAGAGAGAGGTCTGACACAGTGCTAACATAGTGTGGAGAGAGAGAGAGGTCTGACACAGTGCTAACATAGTGTGGAGAGAGAGAGAGGTCTGACACAGTGCTAACATAGTGTGGAGAGAGAGAGGTCTGACACAGTGCTAACATAGTGTGGAGAGAGAGAGGTCTGACACAGTGCTAACATAGTGTGGAGAGAGAGAGGTCTGACACAGTGCTAACATAGTGTGGAGAGAGAGAGGTCTGACACAGTGCTAACATAGTGTGGAGAGAGAGAGAGAGGTCTGACACAGTGCTAACATAGTGTGGAGAGAGAGAGAGGTCTGACACAGTGCTAACATAGTGGAGAGAGAGAGAGGTCTGACACAGTGCTAACATAGTGTGGAGAGAGAGAGAGGTCTGACACAGTGCTAACATAGTGTGGAGAGAGAGAGAGGTCTGACACAGTGCTAACATAGTGTGGAGAGAGAGAGAGGTCTGACACAGTGCTAACATAGTGTGGAGAGAGAGAGAGGTCTGGCACAGTGCTAACATAGTGTGGAGAGAGAGGTCTGACACAGTGCTAACATAGTGTGGAGAGAGAGGTCTGACACAGTGCTAACATAGTGTGGAGAGAGAGGTCTGACACAGTGTTAACATAGTGTGGAGAGAGAGAGGTCTGGCACAGTGCTGACATAGTGTGGAGAGAGAGAGGTCTGGCACAGTGCTAACAGTGTGGAGAGAGAGAGGTCTGACACAGTGCTAACATAGTGTGGAGAGAGAGAGGTCTGGCACAGTGCTAACAGTGTGGAGAGAGAGAGGTCTGACACAGTGCTAACATAGTGTGGAGAGAGAGAGAGGTCTGGCACAGTGCTAACATAGTGTGTAGAGAGAGAGGTCTGGCACAGTGCTAACATAGTGTGGAGAGAGAGGTCTGGCACAGTGCTAACTTCTCTCTGAGTGCCCGTCTCCTGGCGCTGACTAAGGTGATGGATGCCTCGGGGTCTTGGCCAAGATTGTAGTGACTGCTCTACATGCACCTCCGAGGCCTTGGATCAGTTATTCACCGCCGTCTGTCCGTGGTCCTGTCAACTGATTAACAGTATTAACAGACTGTTAACAGATTAACAGTCAACGCAGTGCTAACATAGTGTGGAGAGAGAGGTATGGCACAGCGCTAACATAGTGTGGAGAGAGGTCTGGCTACGCGAGATGAATCGCAAGATAGCAAAAGCAGCAGGCAGGCTTTTTGGAAGCCAAAAAGATCTATCTAAATCTATGCAGACAAAAAAACGATTTCAAGGTTTTCTCAACTGCTGCAGGAATCTCAGTGATCATAATAAGGATAATGATAAAAAAAAAAAAAAAAAAAAAACATAAATCCTTGGGAAGACAGAGCTAGCCGATAGTCATTCCTCATGCGGTCATTGCCTGCATTCTCAAAAATGCCACTATCTTATAATAAGCAAAGACGTTAATTTAGCTAATAACCATAGTGTGTTTCACTTTCATGTCAGCAGCAACTCTTTGAGGAAATAAAACAGGAATATAAAAGAAAATAACACTGGAAATACATACTATATGATTATTGGTTGCAGTGATTGACAGCTGTTGTTTACCCAGTTGGTTATGTGGGTGGGTAGGTTTGTAGGCAGGTGGGTGGGTGGGTGGTTATGTATTATTATGTACGCAGTATATATGCATGTATGTACTGTGTGTATGTATGTTTGTATTAACACACATCTTTTGAATGTATTACTGGTATTTCTTAAATAATATGTATATTTTTGTATGTTTGATTTTACAAAACAGGGGAAGTTCTCGATAAGCCTCTAGGCTTCTAAACTTCTCCTACACAATATGGTTATTATGTATATCTTTATTTTTATTTTAGTTTAACTCTTTGTGTTAATAAATAAATACAAAAAATACAAAAATACCCACCATTCCGGTGCGGCCGGGTAGTGCAGTAGACTAAGCGTCTGTCTACCACCACAGAGACAGTGGGATCGAATCCAGCTGTGGTGCTTCCGGGTTGGCCGACCGTCCATACTAACACAATTGGCAGTGGGAAGCCGGTGAGGGTGGGTCCTGGTCGTTGTAAACAGCGACTCCTACAGGTCGGTCAGGGCGTCTGCACAGCAAGGGAAGGATCTGGGAGAGGTAGTGTGACCTTCCACACGTTACACTCCCCCAGTGAGAGTCGGCGCTGCCAGGTGAAAAGAAGCGGTGGGCTGGCTACACATGTGTCGGAGGAAGCATGTGATAGTCTCCGCCCTCCCGGACCGACGGTAGGGGGTAGAGTGCGCAACGACCAGGCAGCCCCAGGAGCAAGCGCGCTACTGCTGGAGTTCGCTTCGCCTTTCACATCGCATGTTGGAGAACCAGCGGTCTTCCTCACTCGAGTGAGACTAAAGCCGTGCACAGCTCAGCCCTGTGAGACGCTTATGTCTGCGGGGTACAGTAAACGTTTCTCCCGGTACATTCTGAAGAGCACACCGCTGTATGTTGGAGAACCAGCGGTCTTCCTCACTCGAGTGAGACTAAAGCCGTGCACTGCACAGTCTCTAACAGTGTAACAGTAAGAAGCATTTTGGATAAAAGTATTCTGTACTTCTGTATGACAACAATGTATGCCTTTGAAATGTTAAATGATTAAATGATACACAGCGAAATCTACGCTCTCGCCTCTCATCCTGCTTTCTCCAACATGCGATGTGAAAGGCGAAGCGAACTCCAGCAGTAGCGCGCTTGCTCCTGGGGCTGCCGCGGGGCGTGGCCGCGGCGGGTCACGTGCCTGTCGGGGCCAATCAGGCCTACCCCGGAAGTAGGAATGGTTGCGGAACAGCTACAGGCGACCAGGAAGGGGATTGGGAATTGGCATAACGACTAACATTGGGAGGCGAGAAAAACGGAAAAAAGTACCCACAAAATACCCACCATTCTTGATGTGTCCCAGCAGACCAGGAGCAGGGTGTGGCTGGGGACGCGGGCCCCGCCAGGAGCCCCTACTGCGTGGACGAGAACACAGAGCGCAGGAATCACTACCTGGATCTGGCCGGCATCGAAAACTACTCCTCCAAGTTCGACGACGACGCCGCAGGTAGAGAAAGAAAACTCTCGATGGCCGACCACTGTTGGCAGAACGCCAACAAATATTTAATTGACCGGTCTCAAGCCCCCGCCCTCGTTTTCCTCGATCCTCCAATCACAACTATTGCTACCGGAACAGCAACAGACAGTTGTGATTGGGGGGGATCGAGGAAAAGAGATAGCGGGGGTGTCGAGATAGGTCCATAGAGGCCTTGCCCGGAATGTTTTACGCAGTTCTCCTTCTTCCAGGATGGCTGTCTGTAACATATAGCAACTATTATCTGGTGCAAAAGGCAACGGTTGCTATGTGTTGATTTATGAGGAATATAGCAACAAAAACATAATCATTTGGGCGCCCCAGTGGCGAACCACATAACCGGCACGGCCGACCCGGGTTTGATTCCCTAACCCGTCGTTATTTGTCGAATGTCTTCCCCCCCACTCTGTCTCCCGTTCCTCCTCTCCCTCTCTCTACTGGACTGCCCAGTAGAATAAAGCGATAAACGCTAAAAAAAAAAAAACATAATCATTTGGTGTTTTATTACTGGATCTTGTAAATAATAATAAAATAATATCATGCTTTTCCAGTGTTTGCCCTGCTCTACCACTGCACAGAAATGAGGCCTTTTCTTTCTAAAGGTTATAGCCAGCCGTCTTGGGAGACAGAGAAGTACACTAAGATTCCATGCACAGGCCTCTGTCGGTGCGGATTCATCAACACACACCACCACATTCTAACATCCTTTGATCACTTTTTGATCTTTAAAACAAAAAAGAAACATTGAATTCGGCCCCTTTCTCTCCTCTCAGACTCCCCTCCTCCAGAGTCCAGACAGGACGTCCGCCCCCCGGCACCCCAGAGCCGCACGGCCGCAGTGGACGCCGCCGCCGGTGAGAACGGTGGCAACGCTGCCGCAGAATGTCGAGGGAGAGGCCTCTCCTTCCTGCGCTCCTTCCGCGCCAAGGCCAAGGCGGCGGGGGGGGGCAGGGCCGGGGGCGGGGGGGGCAGGTCTCACCACGGACACCTCCCTCCCGCCCAGCCCCAGGCCCACGTCCCTCCTCTCCAACGGACCCACAGCAGCAAGAGGCTCCGCCCCAGGGCGCACGACGCCGGCTCCCCCTCCTCCAGGCCCCCCCCTGGCTCTCAGGGCCAGCCGGGGGGGGGAGAGAGGGAGGCGGAGGCCCCGCCCACCCAGAGACACGAGCACAACCACGAGCACCATCACCACCACCACCACCACCACCACCACCACTACCACCACCCCTCGTGACGACGACGGCGTGATAGACCGCCGACAAGACTGTTATATTCTGCTGATCTGGGCGGGTTATCAAACGCAGCTCGTCCTCCTGGTATGAGAACCACCTGCCTTACAGTGTAAAACATCATAAAGACTGCATTCAACATGGTATAATAAGACGGTACTGTCCGCACAGATCAACCCGCTCTACTTCCTGGAAGGGCAATGGAAAGGTCTGTGTGAACGACGCCCCTTTAGACGGACATCTTCCTCTCAGGTTCCAGTACATTACCACTTCAGTTATGATATCCTATAGTCTGTGCAATCTTTGTTTTTATATTGCCCATATTTTGACGCAAAGGCGTGATAACCTTTTGATTCGTTACATGCTGAAATGAAAAATGTTGTGTGTTTTTGGAGAAGACTAAATGCGTTTGTATGTAATAAAGATACTGTTTCAAATGTTTTCATTCAGTTTTTTTTTTCTTCTTTTGTCGATCTATACGTCAATGAATCAACCCTAGACGTCTATATAGTGTTATTGTAAAGCGTTGTTGTGTTAATGTGGTCTGATCCTGGCCAGCGTTTGTCTGGGTGACAAACGAGTGATCCGTTCTGGAGATCTAGTGTGCGTTGCCAGTGGTGGGTGGCGTTTATATTATAACAGCTGTACAAAGTTCACGTCCCACTTTTCCACACGGGGTGGTCGGAGATCATGCTTTTAAACGCAGCGAGAGAAGGAAGAACCTTCAGCTTCAGAGTCAGTCGGAGGACGTTCCAGGTGTTGGAAGAACCTTCAGCGTCAGAGTCAGTCGGAGGACGTTCCAGGGGTTGGAGGCATCAAAGGAAAAAGCTGGTTTTTTCCTGGTTCAGAGCAAACTGGAGGAGCCCTGAGAACCAGCCAGCCATTTTAACGGCGTAGAATAGGTTCCAAGATTCCATTCCAACAGTGCTGTGATATAAGGGGGACGTTTACCAATAAGAGGACACAGTGGTGGTGGGTCATCTGTCACCAGTAATACATCTGAATGATAGACCGAGTCCAGCGGTTTAAGAGTTCAAGCCACAGCATGCCTATAAATCACATCACCATTAGTCCAAAATAGTTAAATGGTAAATGGCTGCATTTATATAGCAGCTTGTATCCAAAGTGCTTTAAAATTTGTTCCTCACATTTTCCTCATTCACTCACACATTCACACACCGATGGCGGAGGCGACCATGCAAGGTGCCGACCTGCTCATCGGGAGCAGTTAGGGGGTTAAGCGTCTTGCTCAAGGACAGTTCGACACGCTGCCCGGGAGGAGCGGGAATCGAACCGGGAACCTCCGAATTACCAGACAACTGCTCTACCT
Source organism: Notolepis coatsorum (assembly GCF_963971535.1). Taxonomy (NCBI): domain Eukaryota; kingdom Metazoa; phylum Chordata; class Actinopteri; order Aulopiformes; family Paralepididae; genus Notolepis; species Notolepis coatsorum. The sequence continues at coordinate 8,747,884 of NC_140177.1, forward strand.
CCCGAGCCACTTTATTTCAAAGATAACCAAACTATTCCTTTTAAGTTGAGCTCACACACCCCAAGGAGGTTCACGTTAACCCTTTCACTGCCGCACTACCAAACGGTTAACCCTTTCACGGCGACAATACGCGACAGCAGGTTAACCCTTTCACTGCCATGCGACAGCAGGTTAACCCTCTCACTGCCACACTACAGAAGGTTAACCCTTTACTATCTGTAACTGTAACTGTAACTATCTGTGAGGGCTATCCTGTAGCACGTGATTTGTTCTTGGGGGTGTTGGTTGTGTGGGATTTGGGAGAGAGTAGCAGTTTGTTTGTGCAGATTTCTTGTAGTAGAGATTTGTTATTTTGTTTTATTGTTCTGTTTTGGTTACAGTTTGTTTGGTTGTTATTGCTTGTGTTGTGGCTTTGGGGTTTGATGCCTTAAATAATACAGTCTGTGTGTTTTGGGAACCAAAAATCCCCAGGTAGGCGAAGAGGGCAGGTTTCCAATAGGGGGACTTGTCTTGGTATTTTCTTTTTTTAGGCGGCCGCAAAAACGTAGGCAGAGACAGGCACTGGCATAGGCGCTTTTGTCCTCTCGGGAGCACGTCTCTGGCTCAGAGGAGTGGCTGTATAACAGGTACTTTTTCTGCCAAGAGAGTTCTAGTGCATAGATACCCCCTACAAGTAGTGGCACGAAGATTGAGGTTTTGAGGTAGTTAGTTAGTTAGTTAGGACCTGTAGTTAGTCAGGGTGGGGAGGTTCATTGGATCAGACTGTCTTATTATTGGTGTTCACGCTTCATGGTCCCGACATAAGTTTGGTTTGTTTGTAGCCACTGGTACATTATGGCCTCTGTTGTGGAGGACTTTGAGCAGTCACCATCAGTGGAACTGATTGATCAGTGTACTAAGGAGCAGTTGTTAGCGATTGCTGAGAAGTATGAGATTGAGATTCCTGTTAGACTGTCAAAAGTGGCGGTCAAGGCCAGTTTGAAGGCAGAGTTGGTGGAGAAAGGTGTTCTCAAGCCAGCTGGGGTACCGCCTCTTAGTTTTGAGCAGCAGAAGGAACTTCTGTTACTGCAGCAGCGTCAAGAGTTGGCTTTGGAGGAACTTAAGCAAAAGACTGAGCTTGCCAAAGTAGAGGTGCAAGCTCAGGTGCAGAATAGAAAGCTAGATTTGGTCGGAGCGGGAAAGTGGCTCAGTTCTGATGTTACTGATGGTACTGGGGATCCGTCTCAGGGGGGTAAATTTGACGTTTTACGTGAACTGCGTTTGCTTCCTCAGTTTAATGAAAAGGACCCTGATGTTTTTTTTTCATTGTTTGAACGTTTGGCAGATGCAAGGCACTGGAGTAGTGAGGATAGTTGTATGATGTTACAGTGTGTTCTCACTGGTAGAGCCCAGGAGGCGTACTCTGCGTTAAGTCCCACGGCCTGTAAGGTTTATGTGCGGGTGAAATCGGCAGTGCTTAAGGTGTACGAACTTATACCTGAGGCGTACAGACAGCGCTTCCGTACGTGGAAGAAGAGGGACAAACAGTCTCATCTTGAATTTTCACAGGATTTAGGTACCCAGTTTACCCGTTGGTGTGTAGCGTCTGGTGTCGATACCTTTGAACAACTCTCTGATCTGCTGGTATTAGAACAGTTTAAAAACTCTGTTCCTGTAAATGTGGCAACTTACATTACACAGCAGGGTGCGGTGACGCCGGGGGAGGCTGCAGCATTGGCAGATGAGTATGTGTTGATTCACAAGGGTAACTTCGGTGGTTTAGCTATAGAAAAGGCTCATAGCAGAGAGACTTTTTCTCCTCGTCCAAAGTTTGGATCAGAGAGGAGGGGTGATGGTGACACACGGTATAGACAGCCACCTGCATCTGACACACGGTGTAGACAGCCACCGGCGTCTGTCAAAACATGTAACTACTGTAAACGTTCTGGACATTTGAAGGATGAGTGCCCACTTCTTGGCTCGAGGGGTGGGTTTAAGGCACAAGTAAAACCTGCTCTGCTGGCCAATTCCCTTACCCATGGGATGGTGTCACCATCGGTACCGTCTGCTAAGACCATAGGACAGACATGCCTGGAAGACTATGGTGCGTTTCTTTCTGATGGTTTTGTGTCTTTACAGGGCAGTGGCGTTAGGGTGCCGGTCAAGATACTGCGCGACACTGGCTCAATCGATTCGTTTGTGCGTGAGTCGGTGTTGCCTTTTTCAATTGATTCTGACACAGGGGATGTTATCTTGATTCGAGGGATGGGGATGTCTGTGTTCCCTGTTCCTGTGCATAACATTTCTCTTGTTTCAGGTTTGGGGAATGGTGATGTGCAGATAGGTGTGCGTGCTGAGTTGCCTGTTGATGGAGTGGACATCATTTTGGGTAACAATCTGGCCGGGGTACGAGTGTGGGCCGATGGGCCTCTCCCTAATGTAGTCACCCAAAAGTCACCTAGTCCAACTTTGTTAGACTCTTCATCTGATGTCATTGTGTATCCAGCCTGTGCCGTTACACGTGCCATGACAGCGGCGGGTGACACACGACGACAGGTGACAGGTGTTGAATCGGTTCATGTGGGTTTGATTCTGCCTGAGCAACTCCAGTCCATGTCGAAGGCTGATTTGGTTGCAGAACAGGTTAATGATCCAGCTTTACGAGAACTGTTTGAGAAGGCCGTGCCGTTTGAAGACATAGGTAGCTCGGCACAGGGATACTGTCTTCATGACGGTTTATTGTTTCGGAAGTGGATACCGCATGGGGATGCTTTCGTGGGTGACCCCATTTTTCAGTTTGTGGTACCATGCAAATTTCGTCCATTGGTGTTGCAGACCTGTCATGACAATGTGGCAGGGCATCAGGGAGTGAGGAAAACGTATGACCGTGCGCTGAGACACTGTTTTTGGCCCCGTTTAAAGCGTGATATATCCGCATATATCAAAACGTGTCACACGTGTCAGTTAACTGGGAAACCGAGTCAGACCATCACACCGGCCCCGCTCTCTCCTATTCCTGCGGTTGATCAGCCATTTGAACATTTGATTATTGACTGTGTTGGACCATTACCGCGTTCCAAACAGGGACATTTGTATTTGCTTACGGTCATGTGTCAGGTGACCAGATATCCGGCAGCGTTTCCGCTTAGGTCAATAACGACAAAGTCTGTTGTTAAGGCGCTGACACAGTTCATTTCTGTGTTCGGGGTACCCAGGGTCATTCAGAGTGATCAAGGTTCCAATTTCACCTCACACATGTTTGCGGCAGTTCTCCGGCAACTGCACATCAGGCACAACAAAGCGTCAGCGTATCATGCCCAGTCTCAGGGAGCGTTAGAGCGTTTTCATCAAACGTTGAAGTCGTTGCTGCGCTCCTATTGTGTGGAGTTAGGGGGTGACTGGGAGGAGGGGCTGCCCTGGCTTCTATTGGCCTCCAGGGAGGTAGTCCAGGAGAGCACAGGGTTTAGCCCTAATGACCTGGTTTTTGGTCACAAAGTCCGTGGTCCCATGGCTGTGTTGAAAGACAGCTGGGACATGACAGAACCCCCTCGGAAATTGGTTGATTATGTCAATGGTTTCAGACGCAGGTTGTTTTTGTCTGTTGAGTGTGCGAAGGAGAAGTTGGGGAGGTCTCAGGGAAAGATGAAGTCCCTTTATGATCGTCGCACTGAGCTTAGGCATTTTAAGGCTGGCGATCAGGTTTTGCTTTTACAGCCGGTAGTAACGTCTCCCTTTCAGGCAAAGTTCACGGGCCCTTACACTGTTGTGCGGCGGGTGTCTGACCTGAATTATGTTATTGCCAAAGGCAGGAGGGCAAATAGGGTGTGTCATGTGAACCTTTTAAAACCCTACTACTCTGGCCGTGCTGAAGGGGGGGTGAATGATGGGGAGAATGATGGGGAGACTGAGAAGGTTTCTCTTTGTACCACTACAGTGGACAGGTCCACCTCTCCAGTAGCCGGCCCTGAGGAAGGAGTAAACCCGGATGTGGTGTTGCAGGGGCGGTTGAAAAATTCAGAGTCATTGGGGAGGTTGGATGTGATTTTGGCAGATTTGGATGACTCGAAGCGTGTTGAGTTAATAGCTCTGATTAACCGTTATCCTGCTTTATTTTCAGATGTACCCTCACGCACACATCTAATTGAACATGATGTGGATGTGGGAGAGGCAGCCCCAATAAAGCAGCGCTTCTATCGTGTCTCACCCGAGAAACGCAAGCATTTGGACAATGAGGTTCAGTATATGTTGGACAACCAAACGCCCCGCTACTTTCCAGCGCCTTATGAACAAAGTAGTGGCTGGTCTGGATGGGTGTGCCGTCTACCTGGATGATGTGGTGATCTACAGCGTACGCATGGTTCAGGATAAAGTTGTGGCTATTGTAAATTATCCCCCTCCAGCGACAAAAAAGGATTTGATGCATTTTCTGGGTTTAGTGGGCTATTATCTGAGTTTTTGTCGCAACTTCTCATCCGTAGTCGAGCCGTTGACTAACTTGTTGAGGAAGGACTCCAAGTATGTCTGGTCAGGCAGATGCCAAGTGGCATTTGAAAATGTGAAGGCCCTATTGTGCTCTGAACCTGTGTTAACGGCTCCACGTTTAAATGACTCCTTTTCATTACAGGTGGATGCCTCCAACGTGGGGGCAGGGGCAGTCCTCCTGCAGGCGGATGTGCATGGGGTGGATAAATCGGTGGCCTTCTTCTCGAGGAAATTTAACACCTACCAACTTAACTACTCAGTTATCGAGAAGGAGGCGTTATCACTGATTTGGGCACTCCAACATTTTGACGTGTATCTGGGGTCAGGGGTGACTCCCCTGGTGGCGTACACGGATCATAATCCTTTGACCTTTTTAAAGTCCCTCCAAAATCCCAACCAGAGGTTGATGAGGTGGGCTTTGTTTTTACAGCCCTATTCTTTGGACATTCGTCACATTAAAGGGTCTCAGAATGTGATTGCGGACGCATTGTCCCGCATACCCTAAGTTGGTCCCATGAGGATACCTTGTTTTGCCTCTCTCTATCTGTTCCCCAATCCCTACTGTCTCCTGCTCTCTTAAATAGCTTCTTAGGGCCCTATGTTGCTGAGAGGGGGGGGCAGGATGGTGAGGGGAATGGGTGAAGGGTAAAACAATGTTTATTTTTTATTTGAATATAGGGGACAAAATATTGTGTTACTTAAGTTTATGTATGGATTTAGTTTGGTTAGTCACTTGTATGTAAAAATGTGATTTGTTAATAGGGAAGAACCCTTTTCTTTATGGGGGGGGTGTGACGACCCCCACTCTACCTGCTAAATGGAGAGTGACTCACCAGGAAGCATGGTGGAGTGGGTGGCTCGTTAACTGTATGAGACTCACCTGTGCAGAGCAGAGCTGCCTGCACCTCAATATATGTGTCTCTGTCTAATTCCCTGTCTGTCTGCTTTCTCCACTCCCAGGCACAGGTTGTACCAACACCCAAGCTGCATCCTTTGACTTTGATACTTACACCAAACACACACCACAGCATATCTACTCACTCATCCACACACTGCACTCACCACTGATTCTAATACAAAACATTCCATTGTTCATGTCCTTATGCTGTTGGTTATTTAGAAATTTTTTGTTAAATTGTTATCACGTGTGGACTCCCTATTTGTCATAAATTACCTGTTTGTGACAACTGTCACACTTAGTGTGGCAGTGGAAGGGTTAATAGTATTGCCAACGGGTGTGTAGCAGAGTTTAAACGTCCTTTGGGTGTAAGAGCTGCTCAGAGCTCAACCACAAAAGTCACCCCTTTCATACTCTATGTGGAGCAGCCACCCGATTCTACATCCAGGTGACATCACACATTTAGAGGTTTCCTCTCCCTGATATATTAGCTGTTAGGATGGAGCAAGTTCACAAATATTGTCCGGACCGTCCTGGGTCACAGGAATAACATTATGTGAATATATATATATTTGTTTTAAGATAAAAATTTTAGCATTTATTGCTTTTTCATGGTCAGACATGACCGACAGAGGAGGAGAGGATGAACGAGAGAAGAGGCGGGGAAGACATTATGCAGTGCGCCACGAGGGTGCCCATGTGAATTCTTAAAACGGGTGGCGTTCCCCTTTACTTCTGATCTCTTGTGTTCTGTAATATTGTTTATTGTTTAAATTATTATTATTATTATTATTATTATTATTATTATTATTATTATTATTATTATTATTATTATTATTATTATTATTATTATTGTAATAGAGCACAGGAAGAGAGTACAGTGTGTGGCTCTGTTTTGCATCTCAGCTGATGGATCGTTGCTGTGCTGTCATTTCCATTCAGGGGTGTGTGTGTGTGTGTACGGTGTGTGTGTGTGTGTACAGTGTGTGTACGGTGTGTGTGTGTGTGTGTGTGTGTGTGTACGGTGTGTGTGTGCACAGTGTGTGTACAGTGTGTGTGTACGGTGTGTGTGTGTGTACGGTGTGTGTGTGTGTCAAATCAAATCAAATCAAATGTATCTGTAAGGCCCGACAACACACGTTAATAATGTCCCCATGGGCCGGACACGTCTTCTTTAAACAAGACAAGAAGAAACATCACAATAAATCGAGAACAACACAAAAACACCATGAAGTCCAAAATAAAATGTAAAATAAATAAATGAATAAATGAATGCAACACTCCCAGACATACCCCACGCGAGCGAAGGTAAGGAAAAACTCACTCAAAACCTGTGTGTGTGCGTGTGTGCGTGTGCGTGTGTGTGTGTGCGTGTGTGTGTGCGTGTGTGCGTGTGTGTGTGTGTGTGTGCGTGTGCGTGTGTGTGTGTGCGTGTGTGCGTGTGTGCGTGTGCGTGTGTGTGTGTGCGTGTGTGTGTGCGTGTGTGCGTGTGTGCGTGTGTGTGTGCGTGTGTGCGTGTGTGTGTGTGCGTGTGTGCGTGTGTGTGTGTGTGTGTGCGTGGCCTTCACATTGAGCACATTGAGCTACTGCTCAGGCCACAGCGAAGGTTGCAAATAGACCTCATGCCTGTGGGAGGAAGGACACGAGAGACAGCTGTTCCTATAAATAGCCCCTCCCCTCGTACCTACTGTACCATGAGACCCCGTGGCACAGCCTCGGGACACATGCGGCGGACGGACGGCAACACAGGGGCTCTCCACAACAAAGCACCCGCACTGAGAGGAGGAGGCAGCGTCGAAACAGAGAACCGATCAACAGCGGTGGACCTTGAAGAACCAAGCCGAACAAGAACCGAGGGCCGCGGGACAGCCAGGAGAACCAGAGGTGGACCTTGAAGAACCAAGCCGAACAAGAACCGAGGGCCGCGGGACAGCCAGCCAGGAGAACCAGCAGTGGACCTTGAAGAACCAAGCCGGACAGGAACCGAGGGCCTAGTCGGGACAGCCAGCCAGGAGAACCAGCAGTGGACCTTGAAGAACCAAGCCGAACAGGAACCGAGGGCCTAGTCGGGACAGCCAGCCAGGAGAACCAGCAGTGGACCTTGAAGAACCAAGCCGAACAAGAACCGAGGGCCGCGGGACAGCCAGCCAGGAGAACCAGCAGTGGACCTTGAAGAACCAAGCCGGACAGGAACCGAGGGCCTAGTCGGGACAGCCAGCCAGGAGAACCAGCAGTGGACCTTGAAGAACCAAGCCGAACAAGAACCGAGGGCCGCGGGAGAACCAGCCAGCAGAACCAGCGGTGGACCTTGGGAGAAGAAGAACCATGAAGTCCCTGAGGTTCCTCGCGTCCGAGGGCTTCGTCCAAAGTGGCCCGACGGCGGTGGAGAACCTCGGTTCGGTCTCCTTCAACCTCTACCCGCTGCTCTTCAAAGCCTGCTACCTCCACGAGCGGGCCGAGCTGCTCCGGGCCCTGGTCCAGACGTGGCCCCTGCCGGAGATCAACCTGCAGAGGCTTCTGGGAAGCACGGCCGACTGCCAGGTGGATCTCACCTCCTGCACCTGCCGCCTCTGCCTGGAGGCCATCCTGACCGGCTTGAAGGTACGAGCCGGGGCTCGAGTGTAGTCGTGTAGTTTATGTTTATTATGTTTATTAAAACCCTTTCACTGCCACACGACAGCCGGTTATAACCCTTTCACTGTGGCAATACAGAAGGTTAGCCCTTTACTATCACACACAACCGACGGCGATGCTCCATCATTAGCATCATTAGCTCCGCGGAGCTAATGATGCTAATGATGGAGCATCGCCGTCGGTTGTGTGATCGTAAAGGGCTAACCTTCTGTCGTGTGGCAGTGAAATGGTTAAAGGATCCCCCATTAGAGACACATGAAAGAGCCTCAAGTCTTCCTGGGGGGTCCTGGACGAAACAAATACGATACAAATGTACACAACAAAAAATACGAGTTAATAAAAATAAAACAAAACACATAGATGTGAAATGAATACAAATATACAAATTCACAATATAAAAACTATACATTCCAGTCAAATGAAAAAATATACACAGATAACAGTCACACATCCTTGACGAGTTTGCAAGATATCTCTATGTATTTTTTTAAAGTATAATTTTCTTAGTAGCAGTGTTTTTACGTCGTGGTGTTGGTCGGTTCTAGTCGTGCTGTTGGTTCTATGATCTCCAACGGGTCTATTTTCGGGGTTATTTTTTATTTCAGGCTTTGGACACATAATAACAACGGTCATTCCATAAATCGCCAACGTTTTACCAGCTGCTATTGCAGCATTGTCCAATTGTCCGAAAAGGGCTGAAGGGAGCAGCACTAGGCTTGTTGTCGGGCCCTACCCCTGAAGACCTACGATTAGTTTAGTTTTGTTTTTTCATTTACATACATACATAGTACATATAGTACACATTACAGTACACACATATTGTACACATTACAGTATACCTGCAGTATATAATAGTATATAGTACATAATAGTGTATACAGCACATATATAATGTGATATGAGATATATAGTACATGATATATACACTATAATATAGTACCATAATATAATAGTATATACTGCAAATATAGTTCAATATAATATACCAATTAATTATAATATGATTATATAATGTAATATGATATAACGTACAATACAGTATCATACGTATTTATTATTATTATTTTTTATATGCAATTAAAGCTCTTCTTCCCTTCTGTACCTATCAAAAATAGATTTTTTTTAGTCTAGATTTGAATTGATATATGTTTTTTCACAATATTTTAGTTCATCCTCTAGTTCAGCCCATTCCACAGGGTAAGAGGAGATGCACATTATTTTCAGGTTGGTTTTCATCACAGGTTTCTTTTTTACCCCTTTCACTGCCACACGACAGAAGGTTAACCCTTTACTATCACACAACCGACGGCGATGCTCCATCATTAGCATCATTAGCTCCGCATCCGCGGAGCTACTGATGCTAATGATGGAGCATCGCCGTCGGTTGTGTGTGATAGTAAAGGGCTAACCTTCTGTATTGCCACAGTGAAAGGGTTAACCGGCTGTCGTGTGGCAGTGAAAGGGTTATTAAGGTCAAAGGTCCCCTGAGGTTGTATCCCCGCTCTCTATCCAGAAATGTGCTTCTTACATTTACCGAGTTGGAACGAGAGCGAAAGACTTAAGTAGTAAAACGTTCCCCCTGTTCCTCTCTCGTCTCACTGAAGGACTCCGTGGTACTAACCCACCCTAACCCTGTTCCTCTCTCGTACCCACCCTAACCCTAACCCTGTTCCTCTCTCGTACCCACCCTAACCCTGTTCCTCTCTCGTACCCACCCTAACCCTGTTCCTCTCTCGTACCCACCCTAACCCTGTTCCTCTCTCGTACCCACCCTAACCCTGTTCCTCTCTCGTCTCACTGAAGGACTCCGTGGTACTAACCCACCCTAACCCTGTTCCTCTCTCGTACCCACCCTAACCCTGTTCCTCTCTCGTACCCACCCTAACCCTAACCCTGTTCCTCTCTCGTACCCACCCTAACCCTGTTCCTCTCTGGTCTCGCTAAAGGACTACGTGGTACTAACCCTAACCCTAACCCTGTTCCTCTCTCGTACCCACTGAAGGACTACGTGGTACTAACCCACCCTAACCCTGTTCCTCTCTGGTCTCGCTAAAGGACTACGTGGTACTAACCCTAACCCTGTTCCTCTCTCGTACCCACCCTAACCCTGTTCCTCTCTCGTACCCACTGAAGGACTACGTGGTACTAACCCACCCTAACCCTGTTCCTCTCTGGTCTCGCTGAAGGACTACGTGGTACTAACCCACCCTAACCCTGTTCCTCTCACGTACCCACCCTAACCCTAACCCTGTTCCCCCTCTCGTCTCGCTGAAGGACTACGTGCTGCGTCCCGCCACCACCTACGCCAAGAGCCTCCGCCTGGTGGACCTGACGGCCCTGAAGGACACCGAGCACCAGACCTGCCCCTGCGGATCCAGCCTGGGCCGCTGGGCCAGGACACACCTCCTGACGCGGATGTGCTACGAGACCATGGTGGACATGCAGGTGGACGACGTGTCCCAGTCGGCCTTCGACACCGCCGTCGACGTCCGCCTGAACGGCTTCGTCACGGGCCGCAACTACGAGGTGGTCTCCCAGGGGCTCCTGCTGCTCCGCCACTGCCCGCTGAAGCTTCGCTTCGTCGGCTTCCGCGCCGACTCCCTGGCCCTCAAGCAGCTGTTCTACGTCCTGCGGCTGGCGGAGCCGGAGTCCATGGTGAGGCTGGAGATGGTGCACAACGTGCCCCTGGAGGCTCCGCACTTGGAGGTGCTGCTGTCCAGGGTGGAGTTCCCCAAGCTGCGCTCCCTGACGCTGCCCACCGGGGCGCTGGACGTTCGGAGGCTGGGCTCGGACGAGGAGGACCTGCTGGCCACCATCGGAGCGCTGCTGGCACGGCTGACCAGCCTCACTGAACTCTACATGGGCTTCTCCACCCTCACGGGACACCTGCGCCGACTGCTGTAGTGAGTGGGCCGGGCTCGCCTGTGTGTGTGTGTGTGTCTGTGTGTGTGTGTGTCTGTGTGTGTGTTGAGAGAGAGAATTGTAGAAGATTGTTCGTGTGAGCGTCTAGTCTGAGTGAGAGAAGGCAAACGGTTGGATAGATCCAAGTGTGCATTCGTATAAACCTGTTCGCCGATGATGTCATGACAAATATACAATACGATATTAGCAATGCTAGTGCTCTAAACATTCAATCCATCCATACCAAAGCTAGATTATGTAAAAGGTGAAAGACTCACAGCCATGCTGCTGATCTGGCAAAATGACATCCAGCCGTTTTAGTTTGAAACCACTTTTCAGTCAGGGGAGTGCCATGGTGTCTCCATAGAGCTCCATTATACTGTTAGTCAGGGGAGTGCCATGGTGTCTCCATAGAGCTCCATTATACTGTTAGTCAGGGGAGTGCCATGGTGTCTCCATAGAGCTCCATTATACTGTTAGTCAGGGGAGTGCCATGGTGTCTCCATAGAGCTCCATTATACTGTTAGTCAGGGGAGTGTCATGGTGTCTCCATAGAGCTCCATTATACTGTTAGTCAGGGGAGTGTCATGGTGTCTCCATAGAGCTCCATTATACTGTTAGTCAGGGGAGTGTCATGGTGTCTCCATAGAGCTCCATTATACTGTTAGTCAGGGGAGTGTCATGGTGTCTCCATAGAGCTCCATTATACTGTTAGTCAGGGGAGTGTCATGGTGTCTCCATAGAGCTCCATTATACTGTTAGTCAGGGGAGTGTCATGGTGTCTCCATAGAGCTCCATTATACTGTTAGTCAGGGGAGTGTCATGGTGTCTCCATAGAGCTCCATTATACTGTTAGTCAGGGGAGTGCCATGGTGTCTCCATAGAGCTCCATTATACTGTTAGTCAGGGGAGTGTCATGGTGTCTCCATAGAGCTCCATTATACTGTTAGTCAGGGGAGTGCCATGGTGTCTCCATAGAGCTCCATTATACTGTTAGTCAGGGGAGTGTCATGGTGTCTCCATAGAGCTCCATTATACTGTTAGTCAGGGGAGTGCCATGGTGTCTCCATAGAGCTCCATTATACTGTTAGTCAGGGGAGTGTCATGGTGTCTCCATAGAGCTCCATTATACTGTTAGTCAGGGGAGTGCCATGGTGTCTCCATAGAGCTCCATTATACTGTTAGTCAGGGGAGTGTCATGGTGTCTCCATAGAGCCCCGTCGTACTTCTTTTTGGCGCAGCAGCTCGCGCAGGTCCGAGGCGGCTTAGTCACGTGACTCAGTTCGTTGGTATCGTTGATTGGCTCGAACGCTGTATGTTTGTAAACAGCGAACAGGTCTATATACTGTATAATGGTATAATGTGTCGGCTTGATGATGTTTGATCTGCATTGCAACTATCGTCACTGCTCAATCGTGGCGTTAAGGCTTTAAGCCAGGTGACAGATTAACACTGCAAGGCATTGTGTTGTGGCTGCTTGATGCGTCTGTGTGTGTGTGTGTGAGAAGAATGCAGACAGCTGCCTTCATACAAACCTACAGGTCAGCCAACCAGACGGGAATACTTCACAGCCCACATTTAAATAGCACTGGAACATTGAGCCAAAACAACCAACGGACAGACATCACACGCATCACTAGTGGCACGCCAATTCATTAAGAGATTTGAAGGTTTTCGAAAATAAGAATGCATGACACCACACAATCTGGCTTATGCAATGGGACGTCAGATGGTGCTTTCGGGGTGTAAAAAGTACCCAGAAATTATACTTAAGTGAAAGTATGGGTACCGTCTCAAAATCGTACTCAAGTAAAAGTCAGAGTATCTGGCTAAAAACACACTTGAGTAAAAGTCAAGAGGTTTCTACTTTTAAATGTACTTAAGTACTAAAAAGTTAAAGTTAAAACTTTTTTTCTGACCGTCTATTCTTCTGATAGCAGGTGTTTAATCAAAGATCCCCGCTTTCTAGTCACAAGGACCAATCAGCATGGGTATGGGCGGGTTCATTTTCCATTGATGGGGATTTGATTGGCTGTTTTTAAATAAAGTGCGGCCGCAGGATTAATAACGTTAGTTTGGCCAGAGAAACAAATATACTAATTAAAATAGTTGGACCTGCGAGATTTGTACTCTGTAGGTCTAGCTAGCCATCAACACTGAGGAAGGAACATAATTGTTCCGAAACATGTTTGTTTCAGGCTGCCATTAAATAACCAAAATCTGTGAGTGCTGGTCCAAGCGTATTGCTTTCTTTTTCTACTTTGTAGGTCTGCATTTTAAATGTAAGGAGTAAAAAGTGGGTTTTTTTCTCTGAAATGTAATTGAGTAAAAGTACAAGTATACAAACCTAATAATACTCGAGTAAAGTACAAAATCCCCCAAAACAGTACTTAAGTATTGTAATGAAGTACAATTACTTAAGTACTTTACACCCCTGCTAATCATTATACAAAATGTCCTAGAATTTACAAATTGACACAGTATGGAAACTAAACTTCGACTTATCCTGTTGTTCCCCCCCCCCCCCCCCCCCCCCCCCCCCACCCAGTCCCCTCAACACCCCTCTGCAGTGCCTGGAGGTGGCCAACTGCAACCTGAACCGCCTGGACCTGGTCTATCTGGCCAACAGCCTGCACAGCGAGAGCCTGGTCCGCCTGGACCTCAGCGGCCACGACCTCCTGGACTACGCCCCCGCCACCTTCCACAAGCTCCTCCACCGCTGCTCCGCCACCCTGGCCGGCCTGACCCTGGAGGAGTGCGGCATAGAGGACGGGCACATGGCCGCCTTCACCCAGGCCCTGGCCCCCTGTCGGGCCCTCCGAGACCTCAAGCTGCTGGGGAACCCGCTGAGCTCCGAGGCCCTGGGTCTGCTGTTCTCCACACTGGCCACGGGCTTCCCCGAGCTCAAGTACGTCGAGATGCCGGTTCCCCGCGACTGCTACTCCGAGGACGTCACCTACCCGCTGGACGACGAGGTGCTGCTGCAGTACGACGGAGAGTTGTTCCAGGAGGTCAGGGGCCAACTGGTGGGGATCCTGGAAGGAGCCGGGAGGGGGGACATCGAGGTGTGCACCCCTCTGATGGGAGTGTACGATCCGGAGATCAACGAGACCAGCAACGAGCTGGGCGTGTCCATGGTGAAGTCCTTCAACAACGTCATCGGGAACTTTATCGAGACCATCACCGACGTGGACAGCAGGAGATCACGGAGCCTGAAGGAGAGCGATAGTGAAGTATGACGGAATCAGGCGGACTCTTACATTTGAGACTTTAAAGAGTGTATAGTGCAGGGCAACTGAGGTTCAGTTCAGCCATAACCCTTTGACCCCCAAGGGCGGTCGGGTGGCGTAGCGGAGATTGCGTTCGTCACCAACGCCGGAGATGCTGGATTCGCCTGTTCGAATCCAGCTCCCGGCGTTGTCACTTGTCACCAGCTTGGCTGGCCGTTCACACTAATACAATTGGCAGTATTAGAGGGTGGGAAAGCTGGCGGGTGGGTCCTGGGCGTTGTGGACAGCGACCCCTACAGTTCGGTCGGGGCGCCTGCTCAGCGAGGGTAGGATCTGGAGAGAGGTAGTGCGGCCTCCCACACGTTACACTCTCCCGGTGAGAACCTGCGCTGCCAGGCTGGCTGCCGGCTGGCTGCACATGCGTCGGAGGAAAGCATGTGACAGTCTCCGGTCTCTCGGACCAACAGTAGGGGAAAGTGCGCAACAACCAGGAAGGGTGGGATGGGAGAAAAATCGGAAAAAGGAGGGGGAAAAGATTAAAAAAAATAAAAAATAAAACCTTTGACCCCTACAGCTGGGGAATCAAGTCGTTTGTGTAGAATCTAACATGTTGGATATCGTTTATGCAGGTGTCTAGGTCGTGTATAATACTTTCGACAACAAATGTTTGTTTCCGCGTTCGAGTTTTGCGCTCTGATTGGCCAGGTCATGTGACATGTGCGCCAATCGTGGGACGGCAAGTTCCGCGCTTATTTCCGGGTCTAACAGCCTGCAAACTACCTAACGCCTAGTTTATCACTGGTTAAGCTTAGGCGACTCTTTCGCAGTTGGTTATGGTTAGAGTTTGGAATCAGGGCTGGCGTTCTATCGCCCTGCTCTAAGACAAACTCTAACCTTAACCAACTTCGAAAGAGCGCCTGAGCTTAACCAGTGTAGAAACTTGCGGTCCCACGATTGGCGCACATGTCACATGACCTGGCCAATCAGAGACGCGGAAACAAACATTTGTTGTCTAAAGTATTCAGGCGTCTAGGTCACCGGTGGACCCTGCAGAGGCCAGATCTCTTTAGCACAATGTGAAGGTTGTGTCTTTGGGTGGAAGTTGATAGTTCTACCAAAGAGGCTGGATACAGGAAGAGGGAAGACAGGTGGGGAAACTCTATGCACGTCATTCGCGTCATTAGAGAAACTGACTAAGCAATAGCAATCAACTGCTTAAATATCAGGTATGTTAATTTTCAACATTGTAAATTAAAGATAGTCCTAATTTGATGTAAAAACTAGCCAAATAGTTAGCCTAGTTTACCCTAATATTTTGTAAATCATCAAAAGGTGAAATATATCATCATGTACCTAAAAATATGACAAAAATCCCTTTAAAAAAATGTATCGACTGAATGACATTCAGAGTTTAAAATGTCAATATGTTTCCAAGACCCTAAACGTGGCAAATCTGTTGCTCAATCAAATAAGCCTCCTCTACGCTCACTGGTTTAAGCAATTGTACGTCTCACTCCGTTCATTTGGTAGAGTCCCAGGTCTGCTCATCTTCCCAGAGCTGGGGACGGAAGCAGTGAGAGTTCCACGTCTCTGTTTCTACTATAAGCCACTCGACAAAAGATGATATTCGTGTTAAAGGAGCACTTCACCAAAAAGATGAATGCTGATTTATTTAGCATGTAATCTCACACATCCAAATATTTAGTTTTGCACACATTCATTTAGTTTGACGTTATTGAGAGTAAATTAGTTTTAATATGGCCACCAGTGATGTCATCGAAGACATCGAATCCTTGCGTTGTGTTAATTACAGCTCAATGACATGATAAGGTAGCAGTCTATTTTTAATCTACATAATTTCATGGCGCTGTACTTAACACAAGGATTCAATGTCCCTGATGACATTACTGGCGGTGGCCATATTCAAACTCATTCACCCTCAATAACGTGTGAAAAGCTAAATGAACGTGTGCAACATTTTTGGACGTGTGCGAGATTATGTGCAAATTAAATTGGCATAGTTATGTTTGGTGAGGTGCCGAAATCCAATCCATTCTTAAAAATCCCAAGATGGATATTTTAATTATACCTTTTTTCAGTGGATCTTTGCTAAACGTTATTTCTAGTGCGGCTCCTTGCAGAGTTTCTGCTCAACTACTAAAAGGAAACTCACCAAATTACATTTGACAACAATGGAAAAGTGTGTTGCATCCCGAACACCAGGATATCAAATCTAAATCAATTGGAATTGGTTGATCAGTGCCGATACCCAGCCCTGTGGCATCACCGTGTGCCAATCTGTCCTCGCAAACGATCACTTGAACAGGGGTCGCTGGAGCAGACTTCAGGTAGTGCTGAACATCCATCTTCTGTATAAAATGAGTCACGCTCCAAGTTATAAGACTCTTGTTATACAACTATAAATAAATAAAAGGCTCATTTAGATTCACCTTAGAGAAAGCACTTTGTTGTGAATATTATGTCACCTAATCATGAACTTTGTTAGTGTATATATATCAATATTGTCTTAAAGATCCCCTCAACATGTATTTTAAACCGTTAAAAAATGTCTCGTCTATATTCAATAACAATTACTATCAAAATAGTTTCCCCACCAAATTGCCCAATGAACTACTGAAAGTGGCTTCATCGGTTCTGCACAAATAGTCTGCATATACGGTAGTCAAGTCACGCCTCCAAGAGGAGTTAACGATTAGACTTTTAAAAAAGGAATTTGAGTAGAGGGGATCTTTAAGTACATCAGTGTCTCTGTATATAATAGAATGTGTATGCAACAATGATTGAGTCTGCAAAATGGTGCCAACCTGACATTAACAAATAAAAAGTATACAAATGTGACGTACGAATCTATTCTAACTTTTTAAAACCTTTACTCCAGGGTTCTCAAGGTTTTGAAGACTGAAGTCAGGTAGCCTGGCCGCGTCTAGTTTTTTACCAACAAACTTGCATTTTTTTTTCCACGATCTGATTGGCCACTGACGTTTCTGGTCATGTGACATCTGCGCCAATCGCGGGACGCCCGTTTCTGCGCCTATTTCCGCCTCTAACAGCCTGCAAACTACCTAACGCCTAGTTCTATCACTGGTTAGGCTTAGGCGGTTCTTTCGAAGTTGGTTAAGGTTAGAGTTTTGAATCAGGGCTGGTGTTCTATCGCCCTGCTCTAAGACAAACTCTAACCTTGGCGATTGGCGCAGATCTCACATGACCAGAAACGTCAGTGGCCAATCAGATCGCGGAAAAATTTAAGTTTGTTGGTAAAAGACTACACACAGCCTGGCCAGCTTTTTACCTCGACCACTTAGCCCATAGGGGCCGCTGTTTTACCTTCTTAAAGTACTGTGTGACGTTGTAGGTTGGTTTAAAACTGTATTGGAACTGGACCAAATATAACATACTTTTACACCTTTCACTACCACACTACCAAATTCCAGGTCTTGCTCGAAAGAGATCTTTGATCCTTACCTGGTAAAATAAAGGTTAAATAAAATGGTTAACCCTTTCACTGTGACAATACAGAAGGTTAACCCTTTCACCGCCACACGACAAAGGGTTAACCCTTTCACTACCACACTACAGACGGTGAACCGTCGTGCAAGGGTTAAGAACTCATTGTATACTTGTATGCCGTGACAAATAAATCTCTTGACTTGACTTGAACTCACGTGAGCCGACAGAAGCGTTCCAGAGGGCGGCACTTTGAGCACACCCCCGCTTCACACAAGACGCTTGGGCAAGATACAAGTCTTGAAAGGTCCACCTATTCCAACACTTGTAATTTATTAATGAGCACACGGTTCTATATAGGTTACATTTTATTTGAAATATTACAACAATATACAATATTCCTTGTCGGACCAACGACAAGGAAACGGGAAGCATTTCATTTCTTCATCCACTCCTCTTGCTCCTTCCTCTCTCGGATGACCTCGTCCAGGTACGGCGTCAGGTAGAAGACGTCCTACAACGCGTTACAAAGAGAAACTATTGTGAATAAATGTACAATACATTTACAAATGGGCCGACAAGTGGCTCCGGGGGTTCCCAGTTAGAGTCCCGCTCCTCCCGGGCAGCGTGTTGAGGTGCCATTGACTGCCCCGAGTCTAAATGATATAACCTGGACGACGTACCCCATTCATTTATTTTGCATTTGTTGGACCTTATGATGTTCTTGACTTATTGTGATGTTTCTTCTTGACTTGTTTCAAGAAGACGTGTCCGGCCCATGGGGACATTAACGGGTGTTGTCGGGCCTTACAAATAAATTTGATTTGATTTTAAATTTGATTTGACGTGCATCCGAGGCTCGTGACGCAGGTTGTTTTTTTGTTTGTTTATTTGGGTATCTAGCAGTGCATGTGAGCGGCGCGGGGCGCGGAGCGGGCGGTTTTGACGTGAGCGAGGAGTGGGTTTTAAAATGAGTCGGCGCGACGTCCGGAGCGAGAGTTCTCCTCCGCTCCAATCCACTCCGGGCCGCTCACAGTGGTTCAACACTGTTGATGTAATATACATGTAGTACAATGCCAAAGCAACAGATGGCGATGTACAAACATGAAGGCCATTTTCAACCAATGAGAAGGGTGAACCTGTGATATCCTGTTCAGGCTTTGTCACTCACATCCTGTTAAAAAAAGTATCGACGCCATTGTTGTTGTCGTTAGCTTACATGCTAACGTTAATGGCAGCGACCATAGCATTGTGGCTAGGCTAGCTATCATCGCTTAATAGAGCTAGTGAATGGATAAACAACGTTATTTAACATTGCAGAATGGGTACAATTACAATGCGGCTCAATACAAACAATTGTTAAGGGCCCCAGGGGGTGTAGACTGTTGTAGTTTGAGCTCATTTAAACCATGCTCCAAAAAAAAAAAAAAAAATCTGCTGAGCGATGTGGCGTGGGGAGCGCTCGATTCAAGGTGAGCGTTGAGCGACTTGGGGGCGGGGTCAACATGAGCGATTAGCGGAGCGGACCAAGCTTTAAAGAGCGAAGAGCGGATTTCTCGCCCGCGCCGATCCGCTCACGTGGCCTGGTATCTAGCAATATTATTATTGTTATTATTATTACCGTTATTATTATTCATGGTCATATTATCATTATTATTGTTATTATAATTATGGTAATGATTATTATAATTATTATATGGTATGAAGCTGTAAGGTGCACTTGAGCTGACCATTATGTTAAAATAAATATGAAGTTTGGAAGGGGGCAGGAAACATAGGTTTTCTTCATCCTGCTCCTTTTTTCGGCCAGCGGGTGTATCACGTTAAAAAAAGAGAGAATATGTTGGTGATATTGTGCAAAGATGAACTGTACCCTCCATGTACGAAAAACTAAATAAAATGAATGAATGAACCTCTGAATGCTATAACCTGGACGTACCTCTTCGTATTTGGTCCAGTGGGTCTTGGGGAGGATGGACTGCTTCATGGACAGGTCCAGCGCCCTCTTGATCCTGAACATGCGGTCGTTGTACACGGTCTCCGGCAGCCGGCGCAGCGCCTCCTTAACGTCCGCGTCCTCGTGGATGGTGTCGTCGCGCATCAAACCTGACGCACAGAAGAAACACAAACCAGCTTGACACGCGTGCGCTATCAAATTAGTTTGAACAAAGTTGGCTTAAGAGTCAGTTCTTAGTTACAGTAACAGTAGTGGTGGCGGTGGGAGAATATTGATAATCGATCTCAGTCCGATTCTACTTTTTGCGATTCTGCTTAAAGTTTTGTGGGGTTTTAATGTCATATTTTTGCTAGTATGAGGATCCAATTTTAATTGTTGTGATGTCACCGTAACAAAAAAAACTAAATTGTGGAAGATTTTTAATAACTCAATCATAGTTCTAATAATAATCATTTAATCTTTTCACAAGGTCCCTGATGATTCCTACCCCTAGTAATAAGGTGGGTCACAAGATGAGGGCGAAAAGTAATATTTAGCTCAAAATTGTTAGCGAAAATAATATAGAAATATAGAAAATAATATAGCATTACAGTATATTCCGTCCACACATTGACCTTTGACCTGGGTGAGGATGGCTACTTCAGCTCATGCTACCGTCGGCCCATTTTCTGTTCTGCCCGCATGCTGTGAACTGCCTGGCCTACGGGCCTCGAGGTTTGAGACGCCAAAACCTGTTGTGATCAAAGGGCCGCTGGTTTGAATCCCTGGACTGGCAGAGTAGAAAATGTGACTCGAGAGTGATGTTTGCCCCTCTCTCGACAAAAAGCCAATAAGCGAGACACACGTTAAAAGTTTACCGCATGCTCAAACGTTAAACTGCCATCGGAGACGACGTCGCCGGTCCCGGTGTAGGCCAAGGAACCTCCCGGCAGAGCCTACGACGTGATTGGCCCACTCACCTTGAGACGCAGGACTGCAAGCGCTGCGATTGGCCCACTCGCCTCGAGTCGCATTCATTCCGCTCTCGTGTGGAGGGATTAGCATTGCATGGAACTACAAAGGCTCCGCAGCTATGCTTGTCCAGTTTCAGCAGTCTTACCTCCGTCTGAAGTCATCTTCAGGTAAGCTGGCGACCACCGCTGTCCGCGCCAACATCACCATTCCTCCCAGGTGTCAGGCTCTTCATTCACTTCCATTTATTTTGAGGACCAAGTCTAAATATCATGTTTCTGAAGTATAAACTCGGGACAGTCCTTCATACCAGCGGCCATCAGGCTCCACAACGGTGGGCAGGGACTGCTGCCAGACATCCAACTAGAACTAATAGGAACCCAAGGAGGACAATAACACTACCTTATGCATACTGCACCTTATGTGAATACTGTGATAACTGTATATTTCAGTTAGTTAGATAGTAAATTATAACACTACCTTATGCATACTGCACCTTATGTGAATACTGTGATACTGTGAATACTGTATATTTCAGTTAGTTAGATAGTAAATTATAACACTACCTTATGCATACTGCACCTTATGTGAATACTGTGATACTGTGAATACTGTATATTTCAGTTAGTTAGATAGTAAATTATAACACTACCTTATGCATACTGCACCTTATGTGAATACTGTGATACTGTGAATACTGTATATTTCAGTTAGATAGTCAATTATATTGACTTATTTGTTTACACTGCTTGTGTTGTTTTTACTACCTGATTAACCCTACTCTGATTTAAGAGAGAAAATAGTTCCTTTGCTGATGATTTGAACATTTAGACACAATCTCCAAAATGGATGGAAGTGAATGAGAGAGCCTGGGACACCTGGGAGGAATGGTGGCGTCGACAGCGGACGACTGTAGTGTAGGACAGTGGTGGTCGACGATGGAGGTAAGTCTAAAGACCGCTGATTTTTGACAAGTTCTACCAAAGTGAAATACCCCTTTAATAAACAACTGAGGCACTGCTCTCAGCCAAACTGAAAGCAATGTGGAGCGCAGGGCTCGAACAGGCGATCCCAGCGTCTCCGCATTCGTGGCGAGCGCCTTGCCCACTACGCCACGTAGCCGCACCAACTACCGATTTCTCTTATCGATGCCATGTTTTTCCGACAGTTGCGCATTTAAAAACAATAACGTTAGCGCCACGCATGCAGCAGCCATAGCAGACTATTTGATTCCTTGACTAGGAAAACCTAAAGGGCTCGATATTGCGATCGCTTTGTGTGTGCAGTGAAAACTGAAAATGCTTTGCATCCTAGTAATTCATTTACATGGTAAAGTAACGTTAGGCGCTAGCTAGCTAAATAGCCGTGCTCATTGCAGAGAGAGAGAACACTGAGCTGGCCTTTATTTATACAGGTAGGTTATTGCTAACAAATTCGACCTGTTGAATGCAACTACAGTTCAATAATAGATTAAATTAGTTCTCAAATACATTATTTTATTTAAGTGTATAGTAAGTGTAATACATTTTACAGTTTTTGTATTTTTCTGACATGGGGGCTCAACAATAAATGATAAGACAATCAGAAATGTCAAGTTGCATGTTGTTATTCTAACCAGCTTAGTTATGTTGCATTTCCAATTTATTTATTGAAAGTATAAATATATCAGGAATCGATAATGGGTTCGCATCGATAAAATCTTATAAATTCCCATCCCTATACACAATTAATTAGCGTTTCTCCCTATAGTTCCTGTGCTCACGTGTATGCATGGGCAAGCATCCACAGCCAAGCCTAATAATGTAAAGATACAACATTTAACATAATGAATAACTTCATATTGAAACGTTTAAAACGTGGTGGCCTAGAGGTATAGAGGTCGACCAGTAATGGAAAGGTCACTGGTTCGATACTCTGCACCCTTGAGAGCAAGGCACCGACCCTCCAAACTGATCCAGGGACGCTGTACTGCGCTGTGACCGCTCTGCTGAGAAGCCCATGTATAGAGGGGGCCAGGGTTTCAAAATTAAGGGGGGCTTAATTTCTAACCCTGGGGGGGGGGGGGGGGGGGGGCATTTGTAAGTGTATCTGTGCAGAAAGACACATTTCAAAGGAGTAAATGGCCAAATCATCATCTTCTTCTGAATGTGCTTAGCAGACAATCGCGTGTGGGCCTATGTCCTTCTGTGCACCGAGATCCATTATTATCTTTCACGGAGTGGTGTTGGGGGCGACGATTTTGCTCTTACCGATCTTGTTGAAGCCGGCTAAATTGTAGTACCATTTTCGGAAGCCGTGCAGGAGCTTGCCAGATGCCGCTGTGACAACAGAGGGGAAGGGAATAATTATCTCTCTTTTACACCCACAGAGAGGAGGACACACTTAATAGAAACCTGAACTTAACCCTTTCACTGCCGCACTACCAACTGGTTAAACCTTTTCACTGCGACAAAATACACAGAAAGTTAACCCTTTTCACGGCCACACTACAGAAGGTTAACCCTTTTACCATCACTACATTACTAGTGTGATAGTAAAGGGTTAACCTTCTGTAGTGTGGCAGTGAAAGGGTTTTAACAGTTGGTGGCATAATATGAGTTACATAACTCGAGGGTGATAGGATAACCCATCGCCTATATATATATATTAGATCACGTAAATAACGGCACATTATTAAAAGGTTGGTCAGATAGAAGATCATTACATTAAGTTAGCTACTAGCTAGCTAGCTAACACTGTGAGCTTGGTCGGATGACGTCAGGACAAGCAGAGTACAGGGCAGAGTATGGCACGTTTTATTTTTTTCATCCCCGAAAACAAAACATTGCTATTTTTATGAATGACACGACCTATAACCTTACAACAAATCACCTGCAGCAGCTAACAGTAGTTAGCTCACACTAGCAGGACTAGCTAACAGTAGTTAGCACAGGGACGTTAGAGGACACACACACACAACAGCCCAGGACACGGACATACACAACGTCCTATATAACGCAACTTTCAACGGAGGTACAATAATAAGATTCAATGGTGGAAGAGCGTTTATCTGATCGATTTCAGACTAAATATTACGACCAAAAACACAAGAGAACTTTACCCGGTGCCCTCGTCGCCATCTTGCTCGAGAACGAATAATGATATGGTGCCTTCTGGGTAAAATGACGTCTGCGTTTCTTCTTCTTCTTCTATTGGGTTTAACGGCAGCCTGCATCCTTAAGGTCGCATTACCGCCATCTGCTGGTAGCCTCTACCTCCTACCGCGTGATTACGAAACCTAGCCGCATTTCTCGGAGACGCTCTCTGATTGGCACTGACTGACGCTCTCTGATTGGCCACTGAAGAAACACACTCCTCAATGTCAGTTTCAGTATTTAATAAAAGACAAAGATGAAGACACCCTGAAACAGACACAGACAGCACAGTCAGCTGACAACGTATATCCTGAATACACAATCACACTATAGTAACACATAAATATATATATATCTATATAATGCATAATAATATAATATATAATATGTATGAACAGTAATAGTGCATAGAGCATCTCACATGAAGGAATGAACGACGTCTCTGCAGGAGGCGAAGTGAAGAATGACAACTAAGATGGCCGCTCAGCGTAGTGCACGGCATATCCGGTTGGATGCTGGTAAGACGCTGCCCTCTAGTGGCCGGCGATAAACTCTTCATCCCCCCCAGACCGGAAAGCTAAGGGTCGGAATAGATTAACGGTCTAAATCCTGTATCCAGCTGCCGGACTCGGGCTCGTAACGTGCAGGCGGCCTCCTCACGCGGCCCGGCCGAGTAGGCAGGGGCAGCGTCGGTGGCAACCGTGGCACCGGGAGCGGCGTGCCCAGGAAGGCACCGGCAGGAGCTGTGAGGTCAGAGGCCGCCTCATCTGCAGGCGCCGTAGGGAAGGCGCACATAGCCGCGTCGCGGGGCCCATCAGCCGGCTGCTGAGCAAACCCCTGGGGCATCGCGGGCGGGGGCTGACGGGTGGGGGCCAGGGTGGGCACAACGGGTGGGGGCAGGCGTCCCAGGGCAGTAGGTGGCGGCGACGGCGCAGCCGACTGCTGATGGGCGCAGGGTGTGGCCGGTGTGTAGGCGCGGAGAAAACGTCGGTTGCGCAATGTCAGACGTCCCGAACCGTCGACCCTGACCCGATACTGGTCGTGGCCCAGTGACTCCACCACCACACCCGACCTGTCCCATTTGTGAGGGCTCGGGCCCTGCTGGTTCTGGAGGAATACTCTCTCGCCGAGTGCCAATGGGCGGGGCGGTCTTGAGTGAGTCCCCAGAGACTCGGTGGTACGGGACATACGGGTCCGAAGGGCGTCCTCCTTTGCCGCCCATGCCTCGCGCCACAGCAGGCGGATATGCGGGTTCGAGAACTTCTCGAGGCGGTTCACGAAGGAGAGCGAGCCCCGAAGGGGGCGGCCGAAGATGATCTGCGCTGGCGAGAGGTTGCAGTCGGGGTCAGGTGTGTTTCTCAACTGCAACATCGCGCGCAGGAAGCGGTCCTGATCAAGGCTGCCCGACGGGCCGGTGTTGGACATCAGGAGGCGCTTAGCAGCCTTCACCGCCACTTCTGCCCTCCCGTTCGACTGCGGAAAGCTGACGGAGGACACACGGTGCTTGACGTGCCATAGGCGGAGGAAGTCCTCAGTGTGGCTCGCCTTGAATTCCGGACCGCCGTCGCTTGAGAGCTCCTCCGGTACGCCGAAGGTGGCGAAGAACGAACGGAGGTGTTGGACCAGGCCTGCTGAGCCTGCCAGGGCAGTACCAGCCGTAGAGCTCAGGACCTCCACCCAGCCCGAGAGCCGGTCCCCGACAACTAGGTAGTGGCGGCCCCCATAGTCAAAGAAGTCCGCAAACACCACCTCGAACGGAGTGGATGGGGGTGATGATGGCAGGGGGGGTGTAGCCGCCTGTGACGGAGCATTGCGGTTGCAGTCTGCACACCCGTCCCTGGTGGCTTGAATGTCCCCTGACATCCCGGGCCAGTAGACTATCGCTCGGGCATGCTGCCCCATCGCTGAAGTCCCCTGGTGGGCGGCGTGGAGATGCCGAAGGACTCTCTCACGGAGGCATGGGGGAACCACGACGCGGTCCTGATAGAGCAGAACGCCGTCCTGTGCGTAGACGGACTCACAGACTGATGACAGGCTCGCCAAGGCCGGGTCGTTGACGTCAATCCCACCCTCCTGCTCGATGAGGCGGAGGAGGTGGCCAAGGCCCTCGTCAGCCACTGTCTCCCGTGCGAGGAGGGGCCAAGAGACGGCACCGAGCTCTCGTGCATCGTCACGGATGGAGGCCATGAGTGCTGACTCCACGGCGTCAGGCTCGCTCGGCAGCCACAGTGATATGCCGTTCGTCGAGCCAGAGGGGGAAGGGTGCCTTGAAGTGGCGTCAGCGGCATAGTTGCTCTTGCCAGGCAGATGCACAATGTCAAAGCGCCACGGGAGGGTGCGCTGCTTGAGTCTAAATAGACGCGAGTTCGTAATCTCATCCAGCGTGCGGTCGCCAAAGATCTTCACCAGCGGCTTGTGGTCGGTGACCACGACGAGGTTGTCGGACCCCTGCGTGAAGTACCGCGTCTGTTCCAGACCCCAGGCCACGGCCAGGGCCTCTCCTTCGACAGCCGCATAACGCTGCTCCGCAGGGGACAGGAAACGCGACCCTGCGAGGGTGATCCTCCATCCTCCTGAGCAGCAGTCCGGTATGCCCGAGGCACAGTGACAGTGTTGCTGGAGCAGGAAGTAGCCAATGCCGAGCTTGGACCAGTCAGGGCAGAGGCAGGTACGCTTCTGCATGTCGTAGATCTCCACGCCCTCACGGATGGCCCCAATTATGGCCTGCTTGGACGTCTGGAAGGCCTCCTCCAGAGAGGGGGACCATCGGAACACACAACGTGGGCTGAGGAATGGCTTGAATGAAGCCATCGTGTCACGCAGCTGGGCATAGTTAGCCACCTGGTTAACAAGGCCGAACCAGCTCCTGATATCCGTCGTGGAGCCCGGTGTAGGGAAGTCCCGGATGGCGTCCAAGTATTTCGGGAGTGGTTCGATGGTAGACTCCGACACCCTGAAGCCAGCGAAATCGACGCACCTCTCCGCGAATTGAAGCTTATCCGGGTTCAACACGATGCCCGACCGGCCGACACGCGTGAGGAAGTCGATGGTCCTCCACCAGTGTTGCTCCAGGTCAGTGTCATAGTGGATGACGTCATCGTTCCTTGCGCTCATAGTCCGAGAGGACGGCGTCGAACCGGCGGTTGTAGCCATCCCCTGACGACAGGAAGCCCTGCGGTGCCCTGGTGTAGCGCCAACGGCCGAAGGGCGTGATGAAGGTAGTGAGGTGGCGATCCGACTCACGCAGGGGGACGCTGTGGTAGCCGTTCCAGGCGTCAGTGACGGTCTTCCAGGTGCCCTTCGGGACACGACGTGCGAGGTGGAACGGGGACTCCGTGGCGAAGGTTTCACGTTGGCAGAACTTGTTGAGGGGGGAGAGGTCCACGGTTCTACGGGGGGAACCGTCGTGCTTCCGAGTGACTACCATACGATGGCACCACGTGACAGGCTCGCCGTATGGAACACGTTCAATGACCCCAAGGGCTTCGTCCCGCAGGAGGTCATTGTGGACCCTCCGTTGCCAGTGTAGAGGCACGTTGGCCGCGGTGTGGCATGCCTTGGGTGTAGCTGTGGGATCCACGTGCATCTCGATAGGCGGTCCTTCCATGCATGGCAATGCCCGATGAGGGCAGGTGTTGAATGTCGACGAGGCATATCTCCCGAGTAGCCAACCTTTCATCCGGCTGTTGTTCTCTGGCGTACAGGGGAACGGCAGTGCCGCGGGGCGCGCGCGGGGGACCGTGCGCTGGGGGCATGAGCACTGTGCGTCCTGGGGGTCACCTGGCCCTACGCAGCCGCCGTTGGTTGACCTAATAGCATTGACGGACAATGGTCGGTCTGGCGTGTCAGCCGTGTCAGGGCTACGCCCGTCCCTGGGCCCCCCTGTAACGTCGTCCGACGGGAAGTTCACAGGCAAGAGGCCGAGGTTGAGCAACGACTCGTAGGAGAGGAACATGGTCCGGACTGAGCTGCTCACGTATACCATGGAACGGCAGGACGTAACGCGCCCCCCGCTGCAGGCCGTCGAGAGCCTAGCGAAGAACGCTCCCTCGATGGCTATGGGGGATCGATTGGCGGCCGACAGGCTGAGGCTGACGGGTCGCAGGTCGTCCTGCGTGAAACCGCAGGCCAGGAACTCCTCCAGAGACCAAAGGTCCGACTGCGCGCCAGTGTCTGCGACGGCAGATATCCGAGCCCCGTTGGCTGAGCCCCGGTTGCTGGTGCCATCCTTCCGTCCGACTGGCATGTCCACCGAGATGGTGATCAGTGCTCGGGGGTGGTCTCTCAGCCTGGCTCGTCTCCATTCGCCCTTGGAGAAGATGTGGTGCTCGAGTCTGATGGGTGCAGGCCTGTTGACACAGCCATGCGACGTAGGGGCGTGGCATCGGCGATGGCTCCCGCAACGTCGGCCAGGGCGGGCTCCAGCTTGCACCGATGAGACCTGGGAGATCAGCTCCGACCCCACGGCGGCCTGTTGACCGTCGGATGGTGGCTGTTGACGCCTCCGTTGTCGGCGGGCCCTGTAGCAGCCGATGCACACCTGGTGAGGCTTAGGATTCCACCCGCGAGGCCCCTCCGTGAAAATGTTAAAGACGCTCTTGCATTCCGGGCATGATGCACGTTTAGCCCCGTCCGCAGGGCTCGGGGCGGGGCTCGTCTGTGGAGTCGTCTTAAGGCGCCGGAATGACGACATGGCTGACAGGGAGGACGACGGGAGAGCGTTACGGGCCATCTCCTTGTTCTCGACAAGCGCGATTACCTCGTTAACTGGCTTGACTAGGATGTCAGTCGTCCCCAGCGTCTCGCGCCGTATGTCCGAGTCATAAATGCCATTGAGCAGGACATCGCGGACAATGTGGTCGGTGTAGTCGACGTTCGCACCACACACGCATGCCGCACTGTATGCGCATGTCTCTGCTTTCCCCCGCACTCTGGCAGCGAGTGCGCGGAATGTCTCGTCTCGTTCCTGTCGTAGCTGAAGTAGCTCAGTGCGCAGGATACATGTAGCGACCGGGATGACAGCCAGGGAACGCATGACGGCGATCAGGTCCTGCAAAGGTCCGGTAGCGGCGCCGGGGGCGGCTTTCAGTAGGCTGTCTCCAAGCACAGGCCCGGCGCACTGAAACAATTGGACGGGGGCCTGGGCATCCTCTATGCCTGAGCCGGTGCAGAATACGTCCCAACGTCGGATGAACACATTCCATTCCTCTATAGACACGCCCACGTCAACCCTGGGCCGATCGAGTCTCGGGCCGCGAGGGGCTGGGGCCTGGGCCGGCGCGGCCATGACAGGCGCTGCGTGCTGGTGGGCAAGTCCATGATTGTTCAACATAGCAATGGCGAGTGCTTCAGACACGTCGCCGGATGTGAACTCACAGGCGGGGACAGAGCATCCAACGACGACCATGGTGTCTTCATGAAGAAACACACTCCTCAATGTCAGTTTCAGTATTTAATAAAAGACAAAGATGAAGACACCCTGAAACAGACACAGACAGCACAGTCAGCTGACAACGTATATCCTGAATACACAATCACACTATAGTAACACATAAATATATATATCTATATAATGCATATATAATATAATATATAATATGTATGAACAGTAATAGTGCATAGAGCATCTCACATGAATGAATGAACGACGTCTCTGCAGGAGGCGAAGTGAAGAATGACAACTAAGATGGCCGCTCAGCGTAGTGCACGGCATATCCGGTTGGATGCTGGTAAGACGCTGCCCTCTAGTGGCCGGCGATAAACTCTTCAGCCACTGACGCGTTTGCCCAATCAGTGACGAGCTGTGTCTTTGCCCATTTCCACGTCAAACAGCCTGCAAACTACCTGGCGTTCTATCGCCACGCTCTAAGTCAAGACAAACTCTAACCTTAACCAACTTCGAAAGAGTGTGTTGAGATATATGTTCTCATATGTTGAAAATGGGATCATATGTTATGGTTGTTATGTTTTGTAGTGAGTAGCCTAGACGTTCATAGGCATGTGTTGTATTGGAAATGTGGTGCAACTCTATTCTAAGTATTGTGTTTTGTTCTTGTACTTGCAGTACGTAAAGACATGACGGTATGACGCAGTGGCGGGAAGCCGAGCATGTATATCTAGCTGTCAGCTGTCATCAGTGAGCTGTCAGTGCGCACAGGGGTGAAAGGGGTGTGTCACAGCTGGGAATGTTTGGGCTGTTTGTAATGGAGGAGAAGTTTGGTTCACTTATTGTAAATAAACTATTCACATAAAAGAAACAAAACGGATCAGGCGTTCTTTGTGTGGATAAATACATATGATAAGATATGAGTCATAATGACAAAGAAACAGAACCCTCTACATTGAACAACACTGATGACGAAGAAACAGAACCCTCTACATTGAACATGGAGATCGAAGGAACACGGAACTCTACAGGTTATGGGCCCAGACGTGGTGGTACCGCAGGAGGACAATGGCAGAGATTAGTTTTCGACGGAGATGAAAACAATTACGAGCTTTGGGAAGTGAAGTTTCTCGGCCACATGAGAATGATGGGACTAAAAGACACGATACTCTGCACCAGTGAGGACGGTCCAGATGACGACAAGAACGAAGAATGCTACGCAGAGCTAATACAATTCCTGGATGACAAAAGTCTATCGTTGGTTATGAGAGAGGCGACAGATGACTGTAACAAAGCACTCGAAATACTACGAAGTCATTACGCAAGTCAGGGTAAGCCAAGAATTATTGCCCTGTACACAGAACTAACGTCACTGAAGAAAGAGTCTGGTGAAACGGTGACAGATTATATCATTCGAGCTGAAAAGGCAGTAACTTCCCTAAGAAATGCAAAGGAAGTTATTCGTGACGGGCTAATTATAGCCATGATTCTAAAAGGACTTCCAGATACGTATAAGCCTTTTGCCATCCATACGACACAGAGCAGTGATGAACTGACGTTTATCCAGTTCAAGAGGAAACTACGGAGTTACGAGGAGACAGAAAAGTTTGACACTAAAGAAAAATCCGACAATGTGATGAAAGTAAACGTATCATCGGTGACATGTTACGGATGCGGAGGCCGTGGTCATATAGCAACTAGCAAGAGAGTGTCGGCAAAAAGGAACCAGTGTAGCGAAGTGGTGTAACTACCATAAAAGTTCTACACACAGCGATGAGACATGCAGGAGAAAACCCCAGCAGAGAGATGACGCAAAACAGACGGCGGACAGAAAAGAACGTGAAGAACATACATTTGTATTCACAGTCAGTCAAGGATTCCTCCCAGACACTATCAGAAGAAACGGATTAATGGTAGACTGCGGAGCTACATCCCACATCATAACAGAGGAAAACAAGTTCACAAGATTTGACGAGACATTTGACCCAAAGTCTCACTACATGGAACTAGCTGACGGGACCAGGATGAACAATGTGGCAATGAAACGAGGCGACGCAGAGGTGTTCCTACAGGACTCAGATGGAAGATGCGTCGGAATCACACTGAGGAATGCGCTGTTCATCCCATCGTATCCACAGAGCATACTCTCCGTGCAAGCAGCCACAGCAGACGGAGACACTTAGGCTTGTTCGAGATGGGATAGGCGGACGCAGATCTGCGCAGGTTTTACTATGGCCTCGCCAAGCGCGTTGCATGACGGTTAGAATGTTGTCCGATTTGCTCTGAAAATCTGACGAGGCGAGGCGCGGAACTCCCGCGGGAGCGAGCCGCGCGCAGCATTCAGAGCGAGGCTCCACAGTCAGGCATGCGTTGTTCATGGGACGGGGTAGCACGGTGTGCAAGCTCACTGAGTATTAAAGATTTGAGCAGAAGCGCGTGCACGCACATGCATGGTTGTGCGCGCATGCGCGTGCACTCAAGAACGCGCTGCGCTCGACTCGGCTCGTCTGTTTACCTGCATCCCGGCGCTACCTCGCATTATCATAACAATAGCCGCTAGGCCGGTGTCTTCAACCACGTCTGGATCGACTCTTTGTGATGCTGTTGAAGTGGATTTCCCAAGCTATTTCGGTTCTGCTCTGATCAGAACCGGGTTGCGTTAGTACTCTGCGTTGTGATTCAATACTTTTAAAGCTCTGGGAATCACTTCTCTTCAAACTGAGCGGTGCAGGCAGAAGGAATTAGGAGGAAAAATAGTATAACAGTTGTTTAATGAAAGTTTAAGAGTGTATACAAATTACAATAAGAAAATGCTATAGTTGTGATCACAAACACTATGCCGTGAGTGATACAACCAGACTAAAGAAGAGAATGCTAGTTGTTGAGTTGTTGAAAGTCTCTGTTTGATAACAAAGACTTGGTTTTCCCTCCAAGAAGTTCCTTGTCCTTGCCGCCTTGCTGCCTTGGATGAGATGGTGGAGAGGTCTTGTCCTGTGGTTGGGTTTTTCCAGAGTCCCTCTCCCCCATCACACCTGGGATCTTATAGCCAGACCTGCATAATCTTGTGATGTCATCAGGATGACATCACCAAATTCTTTCCTCCAATCCCAGGTCTGCTAAGCTGGCATTTGAAAAATAGGGGTTTGGCTTAATAGCCCAACCCCCTTCACATAACTGCAAACGGAGGCTGTCCTTACAGTCAACAATATATACTGTCCTTTGTTTAATACTAACAATCTACCTTAAACATTGCATCATTTTCATTTCCTAATATCTATATTTGAATTACAATTGCCCACATAAACACAGATATATTTCTTTATCACTAAGTCTGTTGACTTTAATCATTCTTTTAGAATAGAATATAACTGAATAACAGATTAAATTAGAACTGGATAGAAGAGAATAGATCAGAATATAAAACCATCAATTAATCAAATTGAACATAAATTGGAAACAGCACAGACACATTAACTAATTGTAGACATTGAATTTCTGCAAACTGTAGTTCAGATCAGTACAAAATGCTCATATCTCTGATCTGGGTGTGTGTATATATATATATATATGTATGTGTGTCTATTTGTGTCTGTGTGTGTGTGTGTGTGTGTGTCTGTGTGTGTGTGTGTGTGTGTGTCTGTGTGTGTGTGTGTGTGTGTGTGTGTCTGAATGTGTGTGTGTGTGAGTCTATGTGTGTGTGCGTGAGTCTATGTGTGTGTGTCATCAGACCTTTGATGGTCACATGTAGCCATCAATATGTGACCTAATCATTGCCTTTGGCAGACCAGTTGGCCCTTTGATGTCTCCTAAAAGGAGACATGTTTCTCTAGAATTTCCTGCCCTTTGTTCTTACACACCCCCTATGGGGAAATAAGTATTACCCCAGCTGCCACTATATGCAAATGCCCTCCTGGGGTGACCACAAGGTCTTGGTGACACAATATGATTGTTGTTCCACTTTGACTGTTTCTTTAAGACTTTTACACCACAGTTTGATTAGATCATTGATGATCTTATGTTTGGATTTTACCACAGTTCCCCACTTGGATAGTTTACCTATCCTTAATATGTCAAACATAGATATCAATCTCTACACACTACTATCTAGATAACACTTAAGACATTTTAAATCATATTAGGATAACATATATATGGTTTGCCACACTCAGATCCTAAAATTCAAATTAGCCATTTCAGTTTTTGTGATCATGTGCACAGTCTTTAACAACTTGTTCTCGTACCAAGATCAATTTCCATTGGTCTCAACTGTGAGTTGTCAAATTCTGACTTGGAGCATTGAGGAGGGGGGGTCTATGTTTTCTAGATTTGACCCGGCCTCCTCTTTGTTGCTCAGAGCTGATGCAGTATCACGACTGCTGGGTGTAACTCCCCATCTCTGGGAGGTGGAATTTAGAAAGCAAATTGCCTTTCTATTACACCCCATCTTCTGTCAAGAACATCTTGACTCGTGTTGACCTCTATTAGGGGGTAGAGCCCCCTGCTGTATTGCTGGTTCAGTTGAACCCGGAGCTCTTTCCTCGGGTGTCGCTGTCACGTCTGTGAGGAGGTCATCGCTGGCTGCCCAACCCCCGTTGACCCTCGGATTAGTGGAAGAGGTTTGTTTCTCCTCCCCTCCGCCTGGTCGTCGATAGGGGCGATAGCAGCTCCCCCCCTTCGCTTGTTGACCCCCTGGTCAATAGTTGAGGCCTTGCTTCTGTTGACAGCCGGAGTTGTTGCTGAGGCCTAGCCGCCTGTCTCCTCGTTGGTTGTCTGTCGTTTCCCTCTGAAGCCTCAAGACTCGGTCACTGCGTTGGCCAAGACTCTCCCGGCCCGAGAGGTAGGCGTCTCCTGGTTCTCCGCAGTGTTGTGGTTCCCCATGGAACCGCTGGGTAGACACTAGCCAGTGTCCTGGATCAACAGTACCGATGGAGTCCTCGGTCTTCCTTGTACCACTCTCTGATGACTGCGGATCCCCCAATCTCCCATCCGTATCCTGCAGTGAATATATATCGCTTCGGGGGACAGTGCAGGTCACTTCTACCACAACAATTGATTGAGAATCCATAATTTCCATAACTTTCCTCCCTCAGACTCTCTTTACTGGTCTGAGCTTTGACAACTTTCTTTTCCAAATCATTTATCTATATATTTCATGGCTTCTAGATCATTAATTTTCAAAATTCTGAAAAATTCACATGGCTCTCATTATATTATGCTGTCAAAACAGTATACTCCTCCACCTCTCGATGTGGAATACACATTCAAACATCGTTAGCGTCGCCCTCCGGACAGCTGCACCCGGACCGGACGGTCAGCACTGACACCTCCACTCTCCCAGTAACCTGTGTGTATGGCAACAAATCACAGTCCGCCTTAAACACACCTCTTCCACACCACAAGCCAATTATCAATTGCACACGTTCACACCCTACACAAGACTAATTTGGCCAATAGCGACCAAACCTATTGAGCTTCATTAATGTACAGAGAATCATGCTTCCCAACACTTTCACCAACCACGACACACCCCCAGCCCCTAAAACTGGGTATTCAATGGGCGGAGAACAAAAATCCATAACTAGCTCATGTTTCTTCACTTTGTTCCCAGTCCATTTTACAGACATATACTACCCCGTCCTGATGTGTCGAGATCACTCCCAGCTTGCCAGGTACCCTAAGAAAAAACACACAGAAAGAAAGAAAACAGAAAACAAAACACAAAGAAAACGCTGCCAAACCAATAAATGAAAAAATAAACCAAACTTGTGAGCTTTTTCTTTTTTCTTCTGAGCTCATTTTTAACTAAGAAACAAAAAGGGAAATCAAATGAATAAACAAAATGTACGCTCCCGGCCTAAGTCAGGAATTGCTCGTAACACACTAGAAAAGAGAAGTAAAAATAAAAGTAAATAAACACCTATCCTATTGCTCATAACTGTTAATACGCTTCTATCAATACTATAAAACACTAGAAACAACTATGAGTCTTTTCAATTTCTTAATCATGCAGTCCACCCTTTGATCAATCTGAATGTTGACCAAGCATGGATAATTTACTGATCACTAGCTGCCGCAGTGTCACATCATCACACTGTCTAATATTGATTAACTGTTTAACATAATTTGATCCCCTTGTCAGTCTGATTAGTTCATGCATTTGTCAGTCACTCATACATCCGTTTTTAGTAACTTTCATTCATAATCTAATCACCCAACACCTCTATCTATTCTTATTTT
Source organism: Notolepis coatsorum (assembly GCF_963971535.1). Classification (NCBI taxonomy): domain Eukaryota; kingdom Metazoa; phylum Chordata; class Actinopteri; order Aulopiformes; family Paralepididae; genus Notolepis; species Notolepis coatsorum. The sequence goes on from NC_140177.1 coordinate 8,783,138, forward strand.
TTATTCTAATCTAATTAGGAGCATATTTTATCATTCAATATATCCCACCTCTACCCTAGTCAGTTGCATATATTTTTATTCTGCCGGTGGCCTCTGCAGACATGACCTTTGAAAATGACCGTTCACTCCACAGATCCAACAACACTGGCGGTCTCCCCCGGGTTGTGGGACCCGGTGGGTCAGTCGCTTGTGACCGGATGACCCTGGGGTCATCGGGCCCAGAACATGTCCTGGTGGTATGCCATCATCGCCATGGTTCCCTGGAGCCTGTTCGGAGGAGAAAGCCACGTACCTATTTGGTCCAGTCACAGTTCCTTGAGAGGGGCCCGTGGTTGGGAGGGGCCCGCCACCTGTTTCTGCACAAACACGCCCTGTTGTGGATAGATGGTCCCGCTCTGCACAGTCCCGAGAAATGTGTCCGAGGGTCCCACACGTCCAACACTGCACCTGCCGCACACGGTAGCCATTCGGATTCCTGCCTCTGCCTCCACCTTTTCCTCGTGGTTGCCACCTCGTGGGTGGTCTTATTGGGGTTTGTTGTTGTTCCGGCACGGGACCCCCTTGTGGCCCCAACTGGGCCCGTCTCTGGCCATCTGGTTCTCCAGAGGGAGAGGGAGAGAGGCGATTGGAACCTGTCTCCCCCCCGGGCTGTGTGGACTGGATTAGGCCTTGGAGATAGTCCACTACCCGTCTAGCCTCGGCTAGCTGTTGTTCGAGAGGGAGGCACGTCTTTAACTGGCAGTCATCTGCAACGGACACTTCAGCGTGGATTTACATTTACATTTTACATTTAGTCATTTAGCTGACGCTTTTATCCAAAGCGACTTACAAGTTCTGTACGACAAGCCATCAGGAAGGGCACAACTCTATCAGCTGAGTAACAATGTTCATCAAAGTGTTGAGTGCTACAGTGTAGGTTAGTTTATTAGGACAAGTGCATGACAGTATGGTTAGTTAGGGTTAGGGTTTTTTTTTTTTTTTTTTTAATTCAGATAATGGTTGAAGAAGTGCGTCTTTAGTCGACGGCGAAAGATTGGACGTGTTTCGGCTGTCCTAACTGGGGTGGGTAGTTCATTCCACCATTGTGGGGCAAGGACTGAGAATAGGCGACTTCTCTTTGATGACCCTCCCGGAGCTTGGATAGGAGTAGGTCTGAGGCGGCCAGAAGATGCAGAGCGTAGGGGTCTTGAGGGTGTGTAGTTAGAGACCATTGACCGGAGGTAGGCGGGAGCAGTTCCCTTTGCCACACGGTATGCTAGGTCGAGGGCCTTGAAGCGGATTCGTGCAGCAATGGGGAGCCAGTGCAGGTCCCTAAGAAGTGGGGTGACATGGGCCGACTTCGGTAGGTTTGAGATCAGGCGGGCCGCTGCGTTCTGAATGAGTTGAAGAGGCTTAGTGGCAGTGGCCGGGAGGCCAGCGAGCAGTGCGTTGCAGTAGTCGAGGCGGGAGATGACTGTTGATTGGACGAGGAGTTGGGTGGCTTCTTTTGTCAGGAAGGGGCGGATCCTTCTGACGTTGCTCAGGAGGAATCGGCAGGTTCTGGTTGTCGCTGCGATGTGAGCAGAGAAGTTCAACTGGTCGTCGAGGACAACACCAAGGTTCTTGGCGGTCGGGGACGCGGTCACAGCTGCATTCTCGACTGTGATGGAAAGGTCGGTCAGGGGGGAGGATTTGGCCGGCAGGTGGAGCAATTCTGTTTTGCTTAGGTTCAGTTTGAGGTGGTTGGTCGTCATCCAGGCGGAGATGTCGGACAGACAGGCCGAGATCCGCTCAGAGACGTGGATATCTGAGGGAGGGAAGGAGAGGAAGAGTTGAGTATCGTCGGCATAACAGTGGTAGGAGAAGCCATGAGACGTGATAATGTTACCCAGTGATTTAGTGTAGAGGGAGAAGAGAAGGGGTCCTAAAACCGAGCCCTGGGGGACACCCGTCCGCAGGGGGCGGGTGGCCGACAGGGTCCCTCTCCATGACACTTGGTAGGAGCGGTCATTGAGGTATGATGACAACCATGTCAGCGCAGAGCCAGCCACTCCCATTCCTGCGAGGGCCGCGAGGAGGATCTGGTGGTTGACTGTGTCGAAGGCTGCAGATAGATCTAGGAGAATCAGGACAGAGGAGAGGCCTTTCGCTTTTGCTAAGTGAAGTGCCTCTGTGACCGCAATGAGGGCTGTCTCTGTGGAGTGACCAGTCCTGAAGCCTGACTGATTAGGGTCTAGGAGGTCATTCTGTAAGAGATAAGCAGTAAGTTGGTTGGATACAGCACGTTCAAGTGTTTTAGAAAGGAAGGAGAGAAGAGAGACAGGACGGTAGTTGCCTATGACGGTAGGGTTCAGGGATGGTTTTTTTATGAGGGGCGTGACTCTGGCTTGTTTTAGGGAGGTGGGGACCACCCCCGAGTTGAGTGAGGAGTTGATGGTTGCAGTTAGGAATGGGAGGATGTCTGGTGCTATGGTCTGGAGGAGTGGGGAAGGTAGCCGGTCCAGCTGGCATGTAGTCGGACGGTTCGACGTTACCAGTGTCAGGGTCTCGGCTTCTGTAATGGGAGAGAAAGATGACAGAGTGAAGGATGAGGTTCTCGATTCAGCATTTGGAATGGGTGGGGGTTGGGAGAAGGAGCTGCGGATGTTCTCCACTTTTTCCTCAAAGAAGATCGCAAAGTCTTCGGCAGAGAAAGATGAGGGAGGGGGGGGTGGGGGGGGAGTAATACAGTAATACAACTCGGGTAATACAGCTGTCTCTGGGTCGCTTGCTGCAACGACTCCCTGTGGCGGAGTAAAAGACATTATTTCCAGTCCCTCCGTCTCACTGGACACTAGAGGGGAGTCGATCACATTCCAGCCAATCAAGTTAACGTCCAATTCGGTCAATGTAATGTCTGCAGAGGTTATCGGCATTATCTTGATTTGGGTACGCATTCTATACCGGCCTCCTTTAACTACAAGGTTCTGTAATGGCCTGAATATCTTTGGCCATCTTTTCGTCACTTTTATTGTGACATCTCCAGTCGTTGAAATAGACAGATTGTCTACCCTTTCTATGGTCAGTGCATCTAACCCTCCGGTTGCTCCCATCTGTGTATTTTCCATTCTCACCTTTCTTCAAACACTCGTAACGTCACCGTTTGGAAAGCAAGTTTCTCTGTATTCAAACTATTTTTACCAAACTTGAGTTAATTTCACTCACACTTCTATATTGGTGTAAACAGGAATTGATAATCTCGGTCTTGTGATACTATACCCCCTGACTGTCAACAGTCCCTTTGATTTCCCTGTTGGGGTTCGGAATTGTCAGCGCTGGCCATCCGTCCTGGAGCAGCTGTGAAGAGAGAAGCAAAAAATACACTTAATTATCAGTGACATTTCCCATTCACAATCCATCATTTGTCTTTAAGCATGGAATGTCGGGCATCTCCTATACTAAGATCACATGAGAGCATTTGTGCAATTTTCGTTTTTGATTTATCAATGACACAGCCTTAATCTTTTTCCAGTTGTCTCCATTGGAAACCCAGACTCTCAATCCTCCATCCAAAGTCATGATCCTCCTTAACACAACTCCGGGGAACTTATTTCGCATCAGCCGTTTCCTTCTGTTGGTCAATCAGAAATTTGTTATTTACAGCCTATCATTTCTAAACATCTGTATTGGACATGGTAATTTAGGTGAATAATCTCACTTTTACTCTAATTGTTATTTGCAAATGACTATGTGTATGTGTAACTATATTTATTTCTGTCCGTGAAAGCCTAGTATGCATTTCGCTCATATTACATTATACATATCAGTAACATACATATTTTCCATTCATAATCTCTCACACAGTTACTATATTTCCCCCGTAACACCTAACCCTTTAGGTGTTAAAATAACGCGCTTCTCACGGGAACAGAAATCAACTTTCAGTGCCTTATGTCACCGAAGTCCCCGTGCATTTAGAACAGTGTCACACAACCCGTTCATAACCACCGGCGCCGACACCATCCCGCCATTGAAAATCCTGCCGACCAATGACATTCCACTGGCCAACTCGTCCTGTGGCCCACGGCATCACCCCCAGTTTCGAACCTGGAACGCGAAACCCCGGGCCCCCTACTCAAGGATATTCAAAGATCATTCCACTCACAACCACCGCCACACACATACAGCACCTCTGACACCACCGTAACCAGTCACCCAAATACCCACACACAATATAATCCGACGCGCGTAGTGTGGCAGCGAGCCTCTGACGAGTGCACGCACAGCGCACCCCCGTTAATGCGCGGTGGCAGACAGCGAGCCCACCCCCGCCACGACGTTTAGCAGTCCCCGTACCCCTGGTAAAGTGAAAACTGTGCGCAGTGTGGCAGCGAGCACCGACGAGTCGCACACAGCGCACAAAGCGTGGAGGCAGACAGTGAGCCACGACGAACTGTCTACCCACACCCCCATCGCAGGCGCAGCCGAGCAGAGTAATCATGCTCCGACTTACGGCCCACCAACATGAACTGACACGGAGCCCCCGTCCAAATGTAAGGAAAGAAGTACGAGCGCCTTGTCGAACAAAGCGTAGCGCCAACGCCAGCCAATACCACTGCCAGCACTAGAAATTCCCTAAAAATAACAATAAAACTGAATATGGAACAACAACATACGCATAATAAGTCCCAAACTCAACCTACCGCCTTTGAACCCTACAGTAAACAGCAATAAACAATATACCTAGCACTACACCTGCGTTTGAAACCCATAAAAAAAAACCTCTATATACAGGCCCTAAACTAGGAGAGAAAGAGAAGCGTTTCGGGGGGGCCGAGGGGGGGGGAAATATATGGAAGAGAGGCGGTGTTGGAATGAGGGGAGTGAGTGAGAGGGGGGGGGGGGTAAGAGAGAGAGAGAGAGAGGGAGGGAGAGGGAAAGAGGGGGGGAGGTGAGAGGGAGAGGGAGAGAGGGGGGGAGAGGGAAAGAGGGGGGGAGGTGAGAGGGAGAGGGAGAGAGGTGAAAGGGAGAGGGAGGGAGGAGGGTGAGAGAAGGAAAGAAAGAGAGGGGGGGTGAAAGAGAAAGAGAGAGAGGGAGAGGAGGGGAAGAGGGGGGGAGGTGAGAGGGAGAGGGAGAGAGGGGGGAGGTGAAAGGGAGAGGGAGGGAGGAGGGTGAGAGAAGGAAAGAAAGAGAGGAGGGGGGCGAAAGAGAAAGAGAGAGAGAGGGAGGGGAGGCGAGAGGGAGAGGGAGAGAGGCGGAAAGGGAGAGGGAGGGAGGAGAGGTGAGAGGGAAAGAAAGAGAGGGGGGGTGAAAGAGAAAGAGAAAGAGAGAGAGAGGGAGGGGAGGTGAGAGGGAGAGAGAGAGAGAGAAAGAGAAAGAGAAAGGAGAGAGAGAGAGAGAAAGAGAGAGAGAGAGAGGGAGGGAGAGGGAAAGAGGGAGGGAGGTGAGAGGGTGAGGGAGAGAGGAGGGCGAGAGAAGGAAAGAAAGAGAGGGGGGGGTGAAAGAGAAAGAGAGAGAGAGGGAGAGGAGGTGAGAGGGAGAGGGAGAGGGGCGAAAAGGGAGAGGGAGGGAGGAGAGGTGAGAGGGAAAGAAAGAGAGGGGGGTGAAAGAGAAAGAGAAAGAGAGAGAGAGGGAGGGAAGGTGAGAGGGAGAGAGAGAGAGAGAAATAGAGAGAGAGAGAGAGAATGGTGCGTGTGGGAGAAAGAGAGAGAGCGAGAGAGAGAGAGGAAGAGAGAGAGAGAGAGAGAGAGAAAGAGAGAGAGAGAGAGAGAGGGGGAGAGAGAGAGGGGGAGAAAGAGAAGAGAGGGGGAGAGAGAGTGTACAATGAAAACGTTCTGTGAGCAGAATCCAAACATATTCATCCTGTCCTCTTCTGCCCCCTACCGTATTCCTAAATAAACTCCACCTTCCCCTTAACAATGGACGCTCGCCGCCCCTACCAAGATGGACGCTCGGCGCCCCTACCAAAATGGACGCTCGGTGCCCCTACCAAGATGGACGCTCGGCGCCCCTACCAAGATGGCCGTCCCATCGCGAGACATCCCGAGAGCCCCGTCATGCCATGACGTCAGCACAGTTAGCTTAGCATATTAGCTTCGTTAGCTTCAACCCAGCGCGCGTAGGCCGTCAGACCGCGCACCCTTATGACGTCACAACCGGCGACCGCTTTAGCCGTTAGCGCGGCTAGGTAGCATTAGCTTAGCTTCTCCCATGATCCCATAAAAACGTCCCCCAACGACCCGTTCCGCCGCGCGGGCCGTCTCCTCGCAATGTTAATATAACACCACATACCCCACAACAGAATCCTATTCCCCTCAAAACGCCAGTGTAGTGATCTAAATAGAAATATAAAAACATAACAGCAAAACACTAGTTTGACCCCTCTGTCGTCATCACTGGCGAGCTTAGAACGACTTCCGGGTCCCCGTCTAGATAATCCCAACCACCTTAAACATTACACATCTATTTTATCCGCCACGAATATGAAAACTTTTAAGTGCCTTACACATCCCCGTAATCTCAAGACACTATCGATCGACCCTATACATTTGAACCTATGTTCATTTGTCCACCGTATCCTCCGGCGCCTTAGAGGCTAATACAACAGCTAACTGCTGCTGCGTTCCACGGGCCTCGGAAAACCGGCGTTATCCTTACATTTCCCCACGGCCAATCGGTGACTTAAATTACATAATAACACAACTATACTCTCACACGTCCCACCAATCACTCCTAACCATAAACATTCGCCAACTATACATTCATACACGCTTCCTAACACAAATAAAAATTACAAAATCAGCATTCACGCACATTACCGTCTCTCGAACGCCGCACAGCAGCGCGTAAGTACTATTTCTTGTTACAGCCTAACGCAGTCTAATTTCAACACGCCCGCCGTGCCCAAGGTTAAACTAGACCTATTTGTGCTCAATCTCTACTTTAGAAAATACGACGCACGGTGTGCTTAAGCCCCTACCTTAAGGCATACGACGCACACTTGTTTACCTTGGTTCAACCCTGAGCACGAATCTAGACATGTTCCTACTCCCTTACTTGTTCCGACTGGCAGCGGCGCCCCGTTTATTGTGCTAAAATTTTACTTTAAAATGTACCACGCACGGTGTGCTCAATCTCTACTTTAGAAAATACGACGCACGGTGTTTACAGAGCCGCCCTCCCCAGCCAGAACATTCAATTCAATTCTCCCTTACATCATGCTTACATGAGGTTAAATTCTTAGCAACCCCCTCCGTGGTTCGAACAGAGCACCCAAACATCATCACACTCACCTCTTAGTAACTTCTCCAGTTACTTGAAGACGATCGATCGATCAGTTGTTCTCCTCGTCGACCGGCGTGTAGAGAAAAAAAAAAAGTTCTTTTGTTGTTGTGATAACACGAGCGCTCTGATTCTAAAGTACGGCACCAAAATGAAGTGGATTTCCCAAGCTATTTCGGTTCTGCTCTGATCAGAACCGGGTTGCGTTAGTACTCTGCGTTGTGATTCAATACTTTTAAAGCTCTGGGAATCACTTCTCTTCAAACTGAGCGGTGCAGGCAGAAGGAATTAGGAGGAAAAATAGTATAACAGTTGTTTAATGAAAGTTTAAGAGTGTATACAAATTACAATAAGAAAATGCTATAGTTGTGATCACAAACACTATGCCGTGAGTGATACAACCAGACTAAAGAAGAGAATGCTAGTTGTTGAGTTGTTGAAAGTCTCTGTTTGATAACAAAGACTTGGTTTTCCCTCCAAGAAGTTCCTTGTCCTTGCCGCCTTGCTGCCTTGGATGAGATGGTGGAGAGGTCTTGTCCTGTGGTTGGGTTTTTCCAGAGTCCCTCTCCCCCATCACACCTGGGATCTTATAGCCAGACCTGCATAATCTTGTGATGTCATCAGGATGACATCACCAAATTCTTTCCTCCAATCCCAGGTCTGCTAAGCTGGCATTTGAAAAATAGGGGTTTGGCTTAATAGCCCAACCCCCTTCACATAACTGCAAACGGAGGCTGTCCTTACAGTCAACAATATATACTGTCCTTTGTTTAATACTAACAATCTACCTTAAACATTGCATCATTTTCATTTCCTAATATCTATATTTGAATTACAATTGCCCACATAAACACAGATATATTTCTTTATCACTAAGTCTGTTGACTTTAATCATTCTTTTAGAATAGAATATAACTGAATAACAGATTAAATTAGAACTGGATAGAAGAGAATAGATCAGAATATAAAACCATCAATTAATCAAATTGAACATAAATTGGAAACAGCACAGACACATTAACTAATTGTAGACATTGAATTTCTGCAAACTGTAGTTCAGATCAGTACAAAATGCTCATATCTCTGATCTGGGTGTGTGTATATATATATATATATATGTATGTGTGTCTATTTGTGTCTGTGTGTGTGTGTGTGTGTGTGTGTCTGTGTGTGTGTGTGTGTGTGTGTCTGTGTGTGTGTGTGTGTGTGTGTGTGTCTGAATGTGTGTGTGTGTGAGTCTATGTGTGTGTGTGTGAGTCTATGTGTGTGTGTCATCAGACCTTTGATGGTCACATGTAGCCATCAATATGTGACCTAATCATTGCCTTTGGCAGACCAGTTGGCCCTTTGATGTCTCCTAAAAGGAGACATGTTTCTCTAGAATTTCCTGCCCTTTGTTCTTACACACCCCCTATGGGGAAATAAGTATTACCCCAGCTGCCACTATATGCAAATGCCCTCCTGGGGTGACCACAAGGTCTTGGTGACACAATATGATTGTTGTTCCACTTTGACTGTTTCTTTAAGACTTTTACACCACAGTTTGATTAGATCATTGATGATCTTATGTTTGGATTTTACCACACTGTTTACAGAGTGTATTGTTGTCCAAAGGTGAATGATGTATGAGGACGTGTCTCACCGTTTGGAATTGACAACTGTTTTGATTTAACCCTTCATTCACCATCATTCACCTTTGGACAACAATACACTCTGTAAACAGCAGCAACTTGGGACATTCCATATTTACATCACAAACTTTGGGACTGAGTAGATAATTAATTAATCTTCTCTTTATTTTTATTATTTATATTAAAACTGAATCAAACCATAAACAAGGTTGCCTGTTGGGATGTTAGATCCTAATGTGAAAAACTGATTTTATATGTCTGCACTTTATGTGCTCATTTTATGCCTGTCTTTCTTCTGTTGTGAAGCACTTTGAGCTGCAGTTTCTGTATGAAAGGCTATACAAACAAAGTGTATTATTATTATTATTATGTGCCGCGCGTGCGCGTGCGCGCGCCCGTGCGCGCGGCGTCATTATCCTGCGTGCCGGCTCAGTCCATATTAACAACGCACCACTGTCCACAGTACCTCTCAGCCGGCTGCTCCCGGCTGGGAAGCGACTTGCTACGGTCGCGCAAAGCGCCTATTGGCTCAGAAAAGTTGTCAGTCACCAGCCATGTGACAGCCAGGGAGTTATGAGACGTTTGATTGATTGAAAACTTTATTATGTTATGCGTTATCAACTTATCATCATATCATCATGATAAACTTCAAGCTGTCAGACACACACACACACACACACATACAGCAGTGTGTTGTGTGTGCGTGCGGCCAGGAGCGCGCAACAAGATGGTATACATTATTATGGTATATGAATAGTATATTCCACTGTAGCAGTATATGGTGTGCTGTACATTTGAATCTCATCTAATTTTGCACACGGCCATCGCATTATAATGAGCTGGACAGGTGTGTAATGTGTGTGTGGTGACGTGAAAGCGTATCTGCCGCGCGAGACTAGGCGAGAGGCTCTCGTGAAATCGGCAGTGTCCGCCCTCTTAACTCCTCCCCCGGCTTCACTCGGCTACTCTCGTCTACTAGTCGAGGCAAACCGAAATCCATCTTGAACAAGCAAGAAGGACAGAACCTTGATTGATTGATTGATTGAAAACTTTATTAACAGATTGCAGAATGGGTACAATACAGTACAGCTCAATACACACAATTGTTAAGGGGATGCAGACCAGAGAAAGACTTTCGTCTTGTTTACACCAGGGTCCCCCATTTTCAATTCATCAGGACATATATGACATACATGACATACAGATAGTCAGTACTGCTACATCTATACATTTATGACATACCAGATTTGCAAATACAGTACTGTTTGTGATACAGAAGGAGTCAAGAAAAGGGAGTATATACATTTGACGTAGAAACTGTACATTGGAGGAGGTTGGGTGGGGGGGGTTGGGTACACTGGGATATTGACAACCATACTGGGTAATTTACATTGGAGGTGGGTGGGGGGGGGGGGGGGCACATTGTATAAACAAGCAAAACTGTACATTGAGGGGGGGGGGGGGGGGGACTCTGTACAAACAAACAAAATTGTACATTGGACTATTGACAAGACCATACTAGGTAAATGACTGTACATTGGAGGGGGTTGGGTTAGGATATTTACAGGGGCCAGTGTTGCATTGCAGTCTCCCGTAGGTGTCTCTTGAGAGAGGTTTTGAAAGTGGGTAGTGATCCACATTCCTTTACAGCTTTGGGTAGGGCGTTCCACATTGATGTGGCATAATTGCGAAACGTGTTTAGTCCCTTATTTGAGCCGAATCTGGGTTTAACATGATTTGTGGAGCTCCCTCTGGTGTTGTGATCGTGGTATTCACTGACCTTTGGGAAGTATTTTGCCATGTACATGGGTACCTTGGTCGTGTAGTGTATCTTGTAGACCAGGCCCATTGCAAGTTGCTGTACTCTGTCATCTACTCTAAGCCATCCTAGGTTGTCAAAGTGGGCAGGGGTGAGGTGGGTTCTAGGAGTAAGGTCAAGCAGTAGTCTGACCAGTTTGTTTTGAGATGTTTGTAATTTTGTTTTTAGCGCCTTTGAGGTGCTTTGGTACCATGAGGTGCAAGCATAGTCGTAGTACCCCTGAATGAGTGCTCCTGCCAGAGTCTTCAGGGTATTCTTGTTTACCAGAGAGGAGATCCGGTACAAGAATCGAGTTCGTTGGTTGACTTTTTTTATTACATTGGATGCCATTTTGTCACAGGAGAGATTAGCCTCTAGGATGGAACCCAGGTAGGTAATTTCATCTTTCCTTGTGACAATATTGTCACCCACTGTAACTGAGAAGCCGTCGGTCTTGCTGAGTTTGTTATTTGAACCGAAGAGAATGGACTCTGTTTTGCCCATGTGTAATGATAGTTTGTTATCAGCGAGCCATATGCAGATTCTGCCTAGTTCAGAGCTGAGGGTTTTTTCAACCTGTAACTTGTTCTTGTCAGAGACCAGCAGGGCTGAGTCGTCCGCAAACAGGAACAAGTTGCAGTCACAAGCTGACGACATGTCATTTGCATAAATTAGGAACAGTAGCGGTCCTAGTATGCTTCCTTGTGGAACACCACAGCTCACTGTGAGAGGGGGGGATAGGGTACCGTTTACCTCCACCATCTGTTCCCTGCCCTCAAGGTAGGATTGCATCCAGCTCACTGATAGACTATCAAAACCAATTGCTTTTAGCTTGTCAATCAGAATGGAGTGATTGACCGTGTCAAAGGCCTTTTGTAGGTCCAGCATGACCATGCCGCAGTATTTGCCTGCGTCCACCTCTTGTTTGATGTGGTCATTCAACCTGGTCACCAACAGAGATGGCGCTGTTTTCCGCATAGAGCAGCATGAGAGACTGTACTACCTGGAAACGGTAAATAATGAAACATGTGTTGATCATTCAATTAATGATATGATGTCCAAAGACAAAGTGAGCTTAACTTGTAATGTAAAAACTTGGCATGAGATCATGGGACATTGTAACGTAGATGATGTGTTGAAATTACCAAAGGTGGTAGAGGGTATGAAGATAACACCAGAGGAAGCTCAACAAATCATGTTAAACCCAGATTTGGCTCAAACAAGGGACTAAACACGTTTCTCAATTATGCCACAACAATGTGGAACGCCCTACCCAAATCTGTAAAGGAATGTGAATCCCTACCCACATTCAAAACCGCTCTTAAAGAGCACCTACGGGAGGCTGCAATTCGAAACTGGCCACCGTAAATGCCCAAAACCCCCACCACCTCCTAATAGACAGTCTCCTCCCCACCGCATGTATATATTCCCTACCCGCCGTATGTATATTTCTCTCCCACCCACCCACCCCCTCCAAATGTACAGTCTCCACCCCACCGTATGTATATTTCTCTCCCACCCACCCACCCACTCCTAATGTACAGTCCCCTCCCCATCATATGTATATACTCTGTCAGGATCTAGGGGTAACAGTACTGTATATTTGAATACCGTTTATGTCACAAATGTATCAGTACTAAATACCTATATGTCCCTATACCATAAATGTCATGTATGTTGTGTATGTCATAAATGTCTATATGAATTGAAAATGGGGGACCCTGATGTAAACAAGACAAACGTCTTTCTCAGGTCTGCATCCCCTCAACAATTGTGTGTATTGAGCCGTACTGTATTGTACCCATTCTGCAATCTGTTAATAAAATGTTCAATCAATCAATCACTTCCAACCCCCAATATTACCCTTCATTGGGCAAAGTGCTCAGACTGATCGAAGGAAATGTGATGACACTTCAGAGCCTATAGGAGAGATTGAGCCAAGGCCTATGGCTCTTATAAAGGTTAAGTCTGCCCCCTTGTGACATAAATGATGTACAACACCAGTATCCTTAGAGAATGGGCTACATGTTTTTGTTTAGAACTCTTTTTTTGGCACATTGGCACGCCTCTTTGTTTGGAGTTAATCATCCGCAACCTTTCATTGCGCAATTCACTGCAGCCATTCAACATTATGCGCAGTATGTTGAATGTCAATGCATGCAAAACACTTTAACATAACCTTTAATCAGAGCAGCATAGCTGGACCACATCCCACTTTAACATCACCTTTAATCAGAGCAGCATAGTCTGGACCACATCCCACTTTAACATAACCTTTAATCAAAGCAGCATAACTGGACCACATACCACTTTAACATAACCTTTAATCAGAGCAGCATAACTGGACCACATACCACTTTAACATAACCTGTAATCAGAGCAGCATAACTGGACCACATCCCACGTTAACATGACCTTTCATCAGAGCAGCATAACTGGACCACATCCAACTTTAACATAACCTGTAGAGGTCAATGGATCAAGGCTTGAATGCTCCCAAGCACTGGAATACACAAACGTCATGTAGAATGTGTACTTTTACTTTAGATACTTAAGTGCATTCAATAGAAAATACATCTCTACTTTTACTTAAGTAGAATTTGAATGGAGGACTTTTCCTTTTACCAGAGTACTCATTTATCTGGGTATTTCTACTTTTACTTAAGTAAAGGAACTGTGTACTTCTTCCACCACTGCCTTTAATCTATGAGAGGGATCATCCCTGTATGGTGTTGTTATGGTGCACCTGTTTTTGTTACCCGTATAGCCCTTTAAAAGACCAATCAGTAGTGCAGGGCAGTCAGAGTATTCTTATTGACTAGTTAATTTCAAGTAAATGTATGTAACTTAGTCTTTTGAGTTTTGGGGTTTTTTAAAAAGAATTCCCCTCAGATTGAGCTCCCAGAGACTCCTCCTGAATCCAATGTAGTGAAGCCTTGGCTTCAGTTTGTCTCAATGGCATAGCAGCCAGACATGACTACCTCCCTCCATTCACACACTTATGACTGGACCTGAGTGAGTGGGCTGAGGAGAGGGAAGTCATGAGGATAATAACAGGCAGCACGGCTCATTTCAGGGAACTCAGACTGATCTGTACACACCGAATTCAATTTAAAATGTATTCATTCAAAATAATTTGTTCATTCGTTATTGGCCGACACTAGCAATCAGTGATCCAAATGTAAACACATGGCCCACCACCAAAAATAAGAAGAAGCCTAAGAATGGAGGTACATTTTCATTCTGTAGTTGATTGACTGAGCTCTCGATACAAGGATTAACACTAGACATAGTAGACAATAGGTCATTGTATTTGTATTCTTGGCTGTAAATGTTAATTTTTTTTGTTTGGTTTACATTTGTACAATATTGGAGTACAACAGACTATATACCTACTCAACCCCCTCCAATGTAGTTTCTTCCTCTTCGGATGTATATATTTTTTTATTATCTCTTTTTCTTACACTACTGTATATTTGTATGTCTTGTATGTCATAAATGTCTTAATTAATTGAAAATGGAGGACCCTGATGTAAACTAGACAAAAGTCTTCTTTACATATCTGTAGATATATATATATATATCTGTACATATCCCTTACCTACTCTTACTAGTTACGCTGCTGGCCAGTATGACTTACTACCATACTGTCTTTATACCTGTATCACTGTACAATGGAAATGTTAGATTTTAACTGCATTTCTCGTGTAGCACATGGAAATAGTGAGTTCAAGTCAATTCCTTGGCGTTTTGTTCAAAGTTCTATATTGAGGTTCAGTCGGTGAAACGGCAAGTTTCAAGCAAATATCCACTCGGGTCCTTCTGGGTTTAGATGTCCACGTTTATTTAGTAAGAACACAAGAACAAAAGACAAAATGCACAATATTCAATGAATGGTCATTCTTCCTAAACCAGCTCCTGTCTAGGTCTGTCTCCCTGAAAGTCTGCCACCAGAAGAACAACATCTCTCTCTCTCTCCTTGAGCTCTTCTGATAACGCAGGTGGGTCTGACTCTGTTCTAAAACTAAATAGTTGCATTTACGACTGACCCATGCCGCACACATCCTGGCTGTGGGTTCAACCGAAGGCCTTGAAGATAGAAGAGTGTCCCGTATGAAGTGTCCCGGCTGCCCAGAGATAAGAGGTGAGGGAGAAGGTTATAGGCTGAATCCACCTCCCCATGGAGGTCCGGCCCCCACATTGTTACCAACCCCCCCTGGAACAGAGAGAGGAGAGACAGACCCAAATCCCACAGTAATGACCAAAATGACCAAAGGTGATAAAATACAAATAAAATGGTTGCATATTGTGGTCCAACCTACCCAGAGTATGAAAATAAAGATTTTTACTTCCCCACATGCAAAGGAACAGAGGTGAAGATAGGAATCAAATATGTGAATATGCAAATATCCAACCAAACAAACTTTACCCCGGTAGGCTAGAAACTAGAAACAAAGCAAAACATAGTGTGTATGTATATATATATATATGTGTGTGTGTGTGTGTGTCGCTCAGAACAATGATAGAGTGACTGAGTGAATGAACTCCTAATTACTTCATCTTTCACAACTCAGCATCTCCAAGATCAATTTAAACCCCAAACCCTGGGTAGAGGAGCTGTGAATGTCACTGATCTCTACTTCAGCTCACAGAACTCAGCCTTCGCAGAGCGTGAATAAAGCCCAAGTCCAGGATACAGAGGCTGAGTGAATGTGGTGTTGACTCTGTGCAGGAGGGTCATGGTGTCAGAGACGCTGTAGAAGGACAGAGTACCTGCCCTGTGATCCAGGTACACTCCTATTCTGGAGGACCAGGGGCCCGGTACTGTGATCCTCTTGTTCTTGTGGAGGAAGCTGTAATCTCTTTGTCTGCACAATAAAGCCCAGGATTTGGAATTGTATCCAAATACACAGTCCTCCTTAGTGCCTGTTCTACTAATGTCTTTGTAGGAGGCTGCTACAGAAACCCCTCCACTCCACTCCACCTCCCAGTAACAGCGTCCAGTCAGACCTTCTCTACCCAGAACCTGACACCACCTTTCAATAAATCTTTCTGGGTGATTAGGATATGACTGATTTTGCTGCATCAGTGTTGCTTTTCTGTTCCCCTCAGACAAAGACAGACGTGTGTGTGTTGTGTTTGGGTCCAGTGTGATCTGAGAGGAATATTGTAAGAAGTCAGCTCTGGTCTTGGGCTCTGGTGGCAGTAAAACATCAACTGCATTCACTATTGTTGAGATTCTGGGCCACTGCTCTTTCAGAACATCCTCTAGTTTGTCTCTCAGCTCAGACATGACCTCAGTCACATCTGCAAAGTACAGGAGAGGAAGAAGGACACTGATGCTGGGTGAGTCTGTAGACTCACTGGGACTGGAGAGGGGGGGGTAACTCTGTAGAAAGTGGATGTGGTCCTCTGTGTGTGAGAGCTGCTCCAGCTCAGTGTCTCTCCTCCTCAGGTCCGCTATCTCCTGCTCCAGTCTCTTCTGCACTTCTTCAGCCTGAGTCACTGTGGTCCTCTGTTGGGCTCTGATGACCTTCTTCAGCTCAGAGCGCCTCGTCTCCAAGGAGCGTATCAGCTCAGTAAAGATTCTCTCACCGTCCTCCACTGCTTTATCAGCAGAGCGATTGAGAGAATCAACAGCCTGTTGGGCCTCTTTGAGTCGCTTCTCTCTCTCCCAGACTCTCTGGTGGATTTTCTGCTGACTCATGCCAAGCTCTTTCTGTCTCTCCGTACTTTCTGCTGCAGCTGAGACTGTATCATGGCCTTTATGTTCATCCATGGAACATAAATAACAGATACACTGCTGATCAGTACGACAGAAAACATCCAGAATCCTGTCATGACGAGAGCAGGTGTTCTCCTGAAGCCGTGTGGAGGCTTTGACCAGCTTGTGTTTCTTAAAGGTATCAGATTGATAGTGAGGCTGGAGGTGAGTTTCACAGTAAGAAGCCAGACATACCAGGCAGGACTTGAGGGCTTTCTGCTTTCTCCCAGTGCAGACATCACAGGCCACGTCTCCAGGTCCAGCATAACAGTGATCAGGAGGAGCAGCTTGGAGTCCTGTCTTCATTAGTTGTTCTATCACTTCAGCCAGCATGTTGCTTTTCTTCAGAACAGGCCTCGGAGTAAAAGTCACCCTGCACTGGGGACATGTGTAGATCCCCGTCTGATCACCGTGATCCCAGCAGTCTGTAATACAGCCCATACAGTAGCTGTGTCCACAGGGAATAGTTACCGGATCCTTCAGTACATCCAGACAGAGAGAACAGCAGAACTGGTCCCGATACAGATCAACTCCTTGCTGCGCCATTGTATTCTACAAAGACAACGACACTCTTAAGTTTTGTTTTCTCAGGAAGAGTGATCGTGGGAGGTGCTTCCTGGTTGTAGAGTGAACTCTGAACGCGTCACGGGGTGGGAGGTGCTTCCTGGTTATAGAGTGAACTCTGAACGCGTCACGGGGTGGGAGGTGCTTCCTGGTTCTAGCTGTTCAGGGGAGGAGTCGCTTTAAAGAGACAGTGTCTATTTTACTGTGATTCATAGATAGAAGATGTTTTTTTAACATAGTTCAGACTTTCTATCGTCATCAACTACCTCTAATTAGTGTCAATTATAACCCACTAAAACTCATAAGCACAAAGAGAGACATAGAGAAAATGGTAAACATACTCAATAAAACACTTTATTTCTCGCTCTCTCTCTCTCTCTCTCTCTCTCTCTCTTTCACACACACATTTCTTCAATACATATATTCATCGCCTGTTCCAGTTCATTTTCAAGAGGTATTTTCAACCTACTTGTCAGAGCAATCTTGAACGTAATTTATTTTGTTGTTGTTCTATCGCTTGATATTCTGCTTTAGGCTTCAATCTATCCTGCAAGATTGTTCCCAAAATTGCTGTCTATCTTTGAAACACTACAGTGATACAATATGTAGTTAAATCATAAAGATTCTAACTCGATTTGATTTATCACAGCTATGACAACAAGTCGGCACACCAGAGGCTCTAAAGTGTGATTTATTATGATGTATTATTACATTTATTATGGAAACATGTTCTTCCTGTATAATATGTGCTGAGTCAGCCTGAACTGTATGCCCTTATAGCCAACTTTTGGTCAATATTATTCAATGTTTATAGCTTACACTATAAATGGTAATCAAGGGGCAACTCAAAGTGATAATGAGGTTGGCGAGGATTGTTGCAGTTCTGGGAAAAAGTGTTCACGCTGTCCGCATATTCTGCGTGATTTTTTTTCCGTAACCTCTGTTTGCGACGACGCTCTCTGATTGGCTAGGCCGTGTACAGCGAAGAAGAAAATACCCTCTCTGGTTGGTTTAGCTCCGAAGGGTCTCTTCCGCCTTGTACATATATTCTCTGCTTCGAAGTGGTTGTGCTTAGTCATTCTTTCGAAGTGGCTATGCTTAGGCCCTCTTTCGAAGTGGTTATGCTTAGGCATTCTTTCGAAGTGGTTATGCTTAGTCATTCTTTCGAAGTGGTTATGCTTAGGCCCTCTTTCGAAGTGGTTATGCTTAGGCCCTCTTTCGAAGTGGTTATGCTTAGGCCCTCTTTCGAAGTGGTTATGCTTAGGCCCTCTTTCGAAGTGGTTATGCTTAGGCATTCTTTCTAAGTGGTTATGCTTAGGCATTCTTTCAAAGTGGTTATGCTTAGGCATTCTTTCTAAGTGGTTATGCTTAGGCATTCTTTCTAAGTGGTTATGCTTAGGCATTCTTTCAAAGTGGTTATGCTTAGGCCCTCTTTCGAAGTGGTTATGCTTAGGCATTCTTTCTAAGTGGTTATGCTTAGGCATTCTTTCTAAGTGGTTATGCTTAGGCATTCTTTCGAAGTGGTTATGCTTAGGCCCTCTTTCGAAGTGGTTATGCTTAGGCATTCTGTCATGTACGCAGGTCTGATAATAACAACTGGAGGGCGGCACATGAGCAAAAGCAGCCCCTCTCAGTAAATATGTTCAAAATCAAGGTCCCAGGTGTAGGTGAAAAAAGACACAACACAAGACGTTTTCCAAATCGTAAATTATATATTGAATGGAGGTAGGGGTTTAAACCTCCTCCATGGTGCACAGGGGAAAAGGTAGGGGAGGACAAACAAGACATACATATAAGGCAACTCAACCCAGATAGACAAACCTTGAGGCTACTGTACTATGTGGCCGTGTGAACATCAGAGAGCACACGGTTCCATACACACTGTGCAGAAACAGGCTGGCACCATCATCAGTCCATCAGGTCTATGCTAACTGCATATCCATACTATATGAACATACACACATATATCTATATCCACGCAGTGGCAAACAAAGGCAACCTCATACACTGAGGTCACTGGAAAATGACACAAAGAAGGAATCCCGACGTGTGTGTGCTGTCAGCTACTTGTGCACCCGCCCCTCTTTATGTGATTGCCATCAGCTGTCCTTCATTAGGCAATCAGCACCCTTCAGTATAGGGACGGGCAGCACCTGACAGGAAGAGAAGAAGAGATATCATTAGCTCTCATGTTCACACACACACACACACATACAAACGATACTAATCTAATGTTCACATGGTCTTCCAAATACAGTAATAATGATAATGACCAACCCACGTACGTCACACCTCCCCCATAAGAGCGAACCCGCAGGGTTAGCAAAACATTATCACTTATTATCAACCAACATCCGATTAGTACCAACAGAACAAAAATAAATAGAAATCACACTCCATATAGACCACATGCCCCTATTTTGGGCCCACACGGTCAACCACCACCTCACCCAATACCAGACGCATCAGCCGCCGGACGTGGCTGGCACCTTCCTCATACCGAGGCCATGACGGTATACTGTAGTCAACCATACGCAAATTGCTCAATGGTGTTCGCACTCCCAACATCAACCCTGTGATGTTGCGTCCTGTAAGGCACATTAGAACACAACACAGCATGTGAAACAACAGTCCTGTCACATCTCAACTCCGACGAGACGCGGGCAGGACTTTTCATTAGCCTATTCACATGACACCAGCGTGTCCTCCTCCGCCGCCCGAGCGTATGCAACATATACTTAGTGGCAGAGACCTTTCCTCTTACCACATAAGGTCCTGAGAACCGGGCAGTGAGCACCGTACTAGGCGTGGGCAGCACAATAAACACCTCATCCCCCGCCTCAAAATACCTAGGGACAGCACAAATAGAAGGGACATTGGGGTGATTATTAATCAATGCATCACACAACAAGTTAGTAAACGGAGCGTCTCCAACCTCCAACACAGGGATGACCTTACCCCCAGCGATATCATTCCCCATGACGAAATCCACGCCCTTTACGGGAAAACATGGGCGAACCGCGACCGGAAAACAACCTGTGATCAGTGCAGACTGTACATGCACCTTATGCAACGGCACGCGCACACACCCCATGCCAATACCTCTCACCAATCCGCTCGACCGACAGGAGTCCACATCCAATGGTAATACATCAGCCAGGATGAACGATTGAGAGGCTCCTGTATCACGGAGTATTCTCACCCGTTGGTAGTCCCCAACTGATAAAAATAACATGTAAAGGGCTTCTCTTGTGTTGCATCATGTACAGGCCGCACAGTGGACTTCCACTGCATGATCTAATATCCTGCCTGACGCTGTCACAACAAATGTAAGACCATGTGAGACGTGAACGAGGGAGTGAGGGAGGTGGAGAGGGGAGACATATCTGTGATGTGAGACCATGTGAGACGTGAACGAGGGAGTGAGGGAGGTGGAGAGGGGAGACATATCTGTGATGTAAGACCATGTGAGACGTGAACGAGGGAGTGAGGGAGGTGGAGAGGGGAGACATATCTGTGATGTGAGACCATGTGAGACGTGAACGAGGGAGTGAGGGAGGTGGAGAGGGGAGACATATCTGTGATGTGAGACCATGTGAGACGTGAACGAGGGAGTGAGGGAGGTGGAGAGGGGAGACATATCTGTGATGTGAGACCATGTGAGACGTGAACGAGGGAGTGAGGGAGGTGGAGAGGGGAGACATATCTGTGATGTAAGACCATGTGAGACGTGAACGAGGGAGTGAGGGAGGTGGAGAGGGGAGACATATCTGTGATGTGAGACCATGTGAGACGTGAACGAGGGAGTGAGGGAGGTGGAGAGGGGAGACATATTTGTGATGCTCCACACAGCAGCTGTGCTGTGAGCGTCACCTTCAACCTCTGGAGACAATCAGTGCAAAGTCAAGTGATGCATTTTTTATAATATAATCCACTCTGTTTTTCAGTGATATACATGAAGAACAGTTACTTCTAACAGGGTCACCAGCCTGGCAGTGTTCCTCTCATATCAGTGTTGGTGTCTCTATATATATATATATTAATCTCCTGTCAGTTCAAGTAATGTTTGTAACGTAATGTCTATTTATTATATTTGTATTTATCTAATATTTGAATAAAATTGGCTCTGTATTTATCTAATATTTGAATTAAATTGGCTCCAGCATTGTTCTGCCCCAGTGATTCCATGCTTTGAATGTCTGTATTGTCAATAATGCAGTTTAGTGAACATGCTGAGAGGTGATTTCTAATAATTAGTACTACTAATATTGTTTTATACTTGAGGGTTTGTTTTTTGTTTTTTTGTACACATTATTATTATCATGACATATTGAAAAAATACATACGTGTTCATTATCTGGGGTGGTTTCGTTGTTCCTTCTGAATTGAAATAAGATAATTATTTATTTCTTGCCGTTTATTTTATTTCTTGTCCATCTTTATCATATTATAATAGTAAATATATAATTGCAATATTGATATTTTGATGCACAATTTGAATGCAGTATTGTTACAGCTAAATCAAATTATCTATATACAATGGCACATAATTTTTTTGCATTAATATCTATTGTTGTATAAACTTGTGCTAAAATTACTTGTGCTAAAATTACTACCTGTATATGAATTTGATATTTTTTTGCCGGTGATCTGTGAAGCGGTAGCTGTGACACATACAACACCCCCACCCACCCAACCACCTCCTATGTACAGTACCCCCCCAACCCCACCTCCTCCAATGTACTGTTTCTACGTCAAATGTGTATACTCTCTTTTCTTTACTCTTTTTGTATCACAAACAGTACTGTATTTGCAAATCTGGTATGTCATAAATGTATAGATGTAGCAGTACTGTCTGTATCTGTATGTCATGTATGTCATATATGTTATGATGAATTGAAAATGGGGGACCCTGATGTAAACAAGACGAAAGTGTTTCTCTGGTCTGCATCCCCTTACCCATTCTGTAATCTATTAATAAAGTTTTCAATCAAACAATAGTGCTCCCTCTGGTGGCGCTGCGCTGCATGACAGCTCTCCGGAACGCGTGTATGCCTTCTGCGTGTATACCAAACCCAGGCGCATTTCTCGGAGACGCTCTCTGATTGGCACTGACTGACGCTCTCTGATTGGCCACTGACGCGTTTGCCCAATCCGCGACGAGCTGTGTCTTTGCCCATTTCCACGTCAAACAGCCTGCAAACTACCTGGCGTTCTATCGCCCTGCTCTAAGACAAACTCTAACCTTAACCAACTTCGAAGAGTGCCTAAGCTTAACCAGTGTAGAAACAGGCGTCGGCCAATCAGAGAGCGTCTCCGAGAAATGCGGCTGGGTTTGGTATTCACGCATGCCTTCTACGAGGGAACTGCGTTTCCGCGTTCGAGTTTTGCGCTCTGATTGGCCAGGTCATGTGACATGTGCGCCAATCTTGGGACAGCAAGTTCTGCGCCTATTTCCGGGTCTAACAGCCTGCAAACTACCTGGCGTTCTATCGCCATCCTCTAAGACAAACTCTAACCTTAACCAACTTCGAACGAGCGCCTAAGCTTAACCAGTGTAGACACTTGCGGTCCCACGATTGGGCGTACATGGCACATGACCAGAAATGACCTGGCCAATCAGAGACGCGGAAACGCAGTTCTGTTGTAGAAGGCAGAGCCGTATAATTAGAGTTGCGACACACTTTGATCTCGCTGACAGGATATCACGTGGCTCACGTAGCTACCTTTAGTTCCAATTTGGCCTTCCTGTCGACTTGATTTCAGCGGGACAGAACGGCACGGCTCTGGGCAGAACTAATTATACGGCTCTGCTACTACTGTTAGAGCAATTTTTGGTACTTATTTACACAATGTGCATTGATCACTGTTGCGTTATATCATTTACATGTCTTTATATATATATATATATTACTTTATATCACTAGGCGATGACGGCAATTTCGAACGTTAAATGCTAGCTACTGATGACTTATTTTACATTAGCCATATCACCAGTTGTTACACACTCAAGCATAATTGTATTAATCAGCCCACATTACAGTTATATGTTGACAACACTTTATATTCAATATATATAATAGCATTTCAGGGGAGTGGCAGAGAGACTTGTGCTTCTATGGTCATAAATACACACATCCTAATGCTATCTATAAGACATTCATACATGCACATGTGGAAATGCAGTGAATATCATTTTCAGTATATATATATATTTATTTATATATACTGTATTTCAGAATAAGGGAAAATATGTTTAATATGCCCTTGTGCCATGAGATAAAATGTCACTCAACACAAAATTTGATTAGATTAGATTAAAATGCATTGTCATTATACAGCACAAGTACAGTACAACGGAAATAAGTTTGGCATCCAACCGGAGTGCAAATATAGCAGTAAAGTGCAATAGCAATATTCAATGTACAGGTGATTAGACTGGATACAAAATATATAAAGAGTACTACTGAGTAATAATTATAACCAGATGTACAGTATGTACGGTGTTATAGTATTATTATCTACAGTGATACAGGTTTAAAGACACTATGGTAGTAAGTCATACTGGCCAGCGGTATAACTAGTAAGAGTACATAAGGGATATGTACAGATATAGATATAGTAACTACAGGTATGAAAAAAGGATTATATGCAGGTATATACCGACAAATGTGTATAAATATATATACGGTAAATATATGTATACGTATATACAGCATTATTGATATCATACAGAGTTGTATGGGTAAACAAGAATACCCTGAAGACTCTGGCAGGAGCACTCATTCAAGGGTACTACGACTATGCTTGCACCTCATGGTACCAAAGCACCTCAAAGGCACTAAAAACCAAATTACAAACATCTCAAAACAAACTAGTCAGACTACTGCTTGACCTGACTCCTAGAACCCACCTCACCCCTGCACACTTTGCCAACCTAGGATGGCTTAGAGTAGACAACAGAGTACAGCAACTTGCAATGGGCCTGGTCTACAAGATACACTACACGACCAAGGTACCCATGTACATGTCAAAATACTTCCCAAAGGTCAGTGAATACCACGATCACAACACCAGAGGGAGCTCCACAAATCATGTAAAACCCAGATTCGGCTCAAACAAGGGACTAAACACGTTTCGCAATTATGCCACAACAATGTGGAACGCCCTACCCAAAGCTGTAAAGGAATGTAAATCACTACCCACCTTCAAAAACACTCTCAAAGAACACCTACGGGAGACTGCAATTCAAAACTGGCCCCTACAAATGTCCTAACCCAGTTGTACAATAAAGACCAAGCATGGCTTTGTCAGTATTCCAATGTACAGCCCCACCCAACCCCACCCCACCTACCCAACCTCCTCCAATGTACAGTTTCCATGTCAAATGTATGTCAGTATTCCAATGTACAGTGTGTCCCCCCCCCCCTACCCAACCCCCCCCCCCCCCCCAATGTACAGCCCCACCCCACCTACCCAACCTCCCCCAATGCACAGTTTCTATGTCAAATGTATATACTCTTCTTCTGGATTTTTTTAGTATCACAAACAGTACTGTATTTGAAAATCTGGTATGTCATAAATGTATAGATGTAGCAGTACTGTCTATCTGTATGTCATGTGTGTCATATGATGAATTGAAAATGGGGGACCCTGATGGAAACAAGACGAAAGTCTTTCTCAGGTCTGCATCCTCTTAACAATTGTATGTATTGAGCTGTACTGTACTGTACCCATTCTGCAATCTGTTAATAAACTTTTCAATCAATCAATCAATCAATCAATATGCAGGTGTAGTAGTAATATGGTAGGCATATTCACCTTATCAGTCTTCTAGTTGAACCTGGAATGATGTGACAAATAAACCTCTTGATTCTTGGTTGTAATCAGATGTACTAATACGAATACGATCGAAACTAGTGTTGCTCACTTTACCAATGTCAGTATGGTTTTGAATTGATTGATTGAACACTTTATTAACAGATTGCAGAATGGGTACAGTACAGCTCAATACATACAATTGTTAAGGGGATGCAGACCAGAGAAAGACTTTCGTCTTGTTTACATCAGGGTCCCCCATTTTCAATTCATCATAACATATATGACACACACGACATACAGATTACAGATATACAGTACTGCTACATCAGGGCGTTCCATAATTGTATTAATCAGCCCACATTACAGTTATATGTTGACAACACTTTATATTCAATATATATAATAGCATTTCAGGGGAGTGGCAGAGAGACTTGTGCTTCTATGGTCATAAATACACACATCCTAATGCTATCTATAAGACATTCATACATGCACATGTGGAAATGCAGTGAATATCATTTTCAGTATATATATATATTTATTTATATATACTGTATTTCAGAATAAGGGAAAATATGTTTAATATGCCCTTGTGCCATGAGATAAAATGTCACTCAACACAAAATTTGATTAGATTAGATTAAAATGCATTGTCATTATACAGCACAAGTACAGTACAACGGAAATAAGTTTGGCATCCAACCGGAGTGCAAATATAGCAGTAAAGTGCAATAGCAATATTCAATGTACAGGTGATTAGACTGGATACAAAATATATAAAGAGTACTACTGAGTAATAATTATAACCAGATGTACAGTATGTACGGTGTTATAGTATTATTATCTACAGTGATACAGGTTTAAAGACACTATGGTAGTAAGTCATACTGGCCAGCGGTATAACTAGTAAGAGTACATAAGGGATATGTACAGATATAGATATAGTAACTACAGGTATGAAAAAAGGATTATATGCAGGTATATACCGACAAATGTGTATAAATATATATACGGTAAATATATGTATACGTATATACAGCATTATTGATATCATACAGAGTTGTATGGGTAAACAAGAATACCCTGAAGACTCTGGCAGGAGCACTCATTCAAGGGTACTACGACTATGCTTGCACCTCATGGTACCAAAGCACCTCAAAGGCACTAAAAACCAAATTACAAACATCTCAAAACAAACTAGTCAGACTACTGCTTGACCTGACTCCTAGAACCCACCTCACCCCTGCACACTTTGCCAACCTAGGATGGCTTAGAGTAGACAACAGAGTACAGCAACTTGCAATGGGCCTGGTCTACAAGATACACTACACGACCAAGGTACCCATGTACATGTCAAAATACTTCCCAAAGGTCAGTGAATACCACGATCACAACACCAGAGGGAGCTCCACAAATCATGTAAAACCCAGATTCGGCTCAAACAAGGGACTAAACACGTTTCGCAATTATGCCACAACAATGTGGAACGCCCTACCCAAAGCTGTAAAGGAATGTAAATCACTACCCACCTTCAAAAACACTCTCAAAGAACACCTACGGGAGACTGCAATTCAAAACTGGCCCCTACAAATGTCCTAACCCAGTTGTACAATAAAGACCAAGCATGGCTTTGTCAGTATTCCAATGTACAGCCCCACCCAACCCCACCCCACCTACCCAACCTCCTCCAATGTACAGTTTCCATGTCAAATGTATGTCAGTATTCCAATGTACAGTGTCCCCCCCCCCCTACCCAACCCCCCCCCCCCCCCAATGTACAGCCCCACCCCACCTACCCAACCTCCCCCAATGCACAGTTTCTATGTCAAATGTATATACTCTTCTTCTGGATTTTTTTAGTATCACAAACAGTACTGTATTTGAAAATCTGGTATGTCATAAATGTATAGATGTAGCAGTACTGTCTATCTGTATGTCATGGGTGTCATATGATGAATTGAAAATGGGGGACCCTGATGGAAACAAGACGAAAGTCTTTCTCAGGTCTGCATCCTCTTAACAATTGTATGTATTGAGCTGTACTGTACTGTACCCATTCTGCAATCTGTTAATAAACTTTTCAATCAATCAATCAATCAATATGCAGGTGTAGTAGTAATATGGTAGGCATATTCACCTTATCAGTCTTCTAGTTGAACCTGGAATGATGTGACAAATAAACCTCTTGATTCTTGGTTGTAATCAGATGTACTAATACGAATACGATCGAAACTAGTGTTGCTCACTTTACCAATGTCAGTATGGTTTTGAATTGATTGATTGAACACTTTATTAACAGATTGCAGAATGGGTACAGTACAGCTCAATACATACAATTGTTAAGGGGATGCAGACCAGAGAAAGACTTTCGTCTTGTTTACATCAGGGTCCCCCATTTTCAATTCATCATAACATATATGACACACACGACATACAGATTACAGATATACAGTACTGCTACATCTATACATTTATGACATACCAGATTTGCAAATACAGTACTGTTTGTGATACAAAAAGTGTCCAGAAAAAGAGTGTATATACATTTGACGTTACATTGTAGTGCCCGGAGGAAAGAGGAATAAACGGAGGTAACGTAATGCTTGTTTAATGTACAAAGCCACGTCAGTAAACAAGAACACCAGCACATGAATCCCAGCACAGCAATGAATGAATAACAACCCGTGCAACCTAAATAGATGTCCCCTCTGGCCCCGGTGCCAGATCATTAGTTCCCTCCCACTACACAACATAGTCAGAAGATGAACACGAACCAATACTGTAGTCACTACACCAGCCCCCCCAGTGTTCACCTCAATATACGAAATCCTCACGGTGAGGAGGGCGTATGGCCCGGCCCCTACGACTGTAGGTAAAGTCAGGAGGTGCGGGAGGGGGTGTGACAGCGTCCGTCACATCCTCCTGCCGAGCAGGATGGGGGTCAGTGACCAGACGCTCACGAGCGGCGGGGGGCCCGAGGGGTCGCAGGGGGGAATGGCCCCGGCGTGGCAGGGGAGGCAGGACCGGGGGCCGGCCCCTGCGCGGCGGCAGGGCCAAGTCCAGGGGCAGTTCAAGGTCCAAGTGTGCCGGCTTGAGGCGATCCACGGAAACACACTCAGGCCTACCCCCCACGTCGACCACAAAGTTCTTGGCCCTGGCCTCGATGACGCGGAAGGGTCCGTCGTAAGGAGGGCGTAGCGGAGTCCTGTGGCCATCGTGACGGATGAACACGAACCTCGCCGAGTGCAGCTCCGGGGGCATCCTCGACGTAGGGACCCCATGCTGCGTAGTCGGGACCGGGACGAAAGTCCTGGCGCTGTCCAGCAGCGAGGCGCGCTGAGCAGCGGCAGACCAGGGCTCTGTCGACCTGGGAATAAAGTCACCCGTAGCGGTTGTCCAAAAACCAGCTCGGCCGACGACGACTGGAGGTCCTCCTTTGGCGCCGTCCTGAGCCCCAGCATGACCCACGGGAGCTTGTCCAGCCAGTCGCCGTCCGTGAGGCTGGCTCGAAGGGCGGCCTTCATGGAGCGATGAAAACGCTCGCAGAGCCCATTTGCCTGCGGATGGTAGGCGGTCGTACGGTGGAGCTTGACCCCCAGACTCTCCGCCACCGCCGCCCACAGTTCCGAAGTGAACTGTGAGCCACGGTCAGAGGAGAGATCAGCCGGGGTGCCGTAGCGGGAGACCCACACCGAGATGAATGCCCGGGCCAGGTCGGGGGCCGTCGTTGAGGAGAGCGGGACCGCCTCCGGCCAGCGAGTCGTCCTGTCCACCATGGTGAAAAGGTAGTTGTATCCGTGCGAGGGGGGCAGC
The DNA here is from genome assembly GCF_963971535.1 of Notolepis coatsorum. Classification (NCBI taxonomy): domain Eukaryota; kingdom Metazoa; phylum Chordata; class Actinopteri; order Aulopiformes; family Paralepididae; genus Notolepis; species Notolepis coatsorum. The sequence continues at coordinate 8,811,768 of NC_140177.1, forward strand.
GGTCCCACCAGGTCCACGTTGACATGGTCGAACCTCCGCTCGGGCACAGAGAACTGTTCCAGGGGGGCCTTGATGTGCCGATGCACCTTGGCGCGCTGGCAGGCGGTGCACGTGTCGACCCAGGCTCTCACATCCCTCTTGAGCCCCTGCCACACAAATTTCTCCGACACCAGTCGCGAGGACGGCTTCCTGCCAGGGTGAGACAAGCTGTGTATGGCCTCGAAGACAGGGCGCCTCCAGTTGGCGGGGACCACCGGCCGTGGCTGACCCATGGAGACGTCGCACAAGAGCGTAGCCCCCGCATCACCGAACACCACCTCCTCCAGGCGCAGTCCAGTGTCCGACGACTTGAGAGCTTGGACGGCAGGATCGGCGGCCTGGTCCGCAGCCATGCTGACGTAGTCCAAACCCAGCTGCACCGCACCGACCACCGCTCTGGAGAGACAATCTGCCACCTGGTTGGACTTCCCAGCAACGTGCTGGATGTCCGTGGTGAACTCGGACACGTAGGCGAGCTGGCGCTGCTGGCGGTCGGACCACGGCTCCGCCGCCTTGGACATGGCGTGCGTGAGCGGCTTATGGTCCACGTAGGCCGTAAACTCGCGTCCCTCCAGCAAGAAACGGAAGTGCCTGACAGCAAGCCACAGCCCGAGGAGCTCCCTGTCGAACGTGCTGTACCTCTGTTCCCTGGGCGACAGCTGGCGGCTGAAGAAGGCAAGCGGCTGCCAGGCGTCCCCAACCCACTGCTCGTACACCGCTCCCACAGCAAAATCAGAGGCGTCCGTGGTGAGAGCGGTGGGCGCCGAGGGCGAGGGGTGGGCCAACATGGCCGCACGGGCCAGGGCCTCCTTGGTGTCTTGAAAAGCCTTGACCCGCTCCGCCGTCCAGTCCACCGGCTGCTTCATCGTCTTGCCCTTCTGGGCGTCGTACAGAGGCCGCAGGATGTGAGCGATGTGGCGGAGGAAACGATAATAAAAAGTCACCATCCCGATGAACCCCTTGAGCTCGCTGACTGTGCGGGGGCGCGGAAACGCGGCGACAGCTTCCACCTTCGAGGGGAGGGGGGTCACCCCCTCTGCGGAGACCCGGTGCCCGAGGAAGTCGATGGCGCCCCGCCCGAACTCACACTTCGCCGGGTTGATGATCAGCCCATGCTGGCTGAGCCGTGAGAACAGGGTTCGGAGGTGGGACAGGTGCTCCTCCTCAGTGGCGCTCGCTACGAGGATGTCGTCCAAGTAGACGAAGAGGAATGGCAGGTCCCGGAGCACCGAGTGCATGAGGCGTTGGAAGGTCTGCGCCGCGTTCTTCAGGCCGAACGGCATTCGCAAGAACTCGAAAAGCCCAAAGGGCGTGACGACGGCCGTCTTGGGGACGTCCTCGGGGTGCACCGGCACTTGATGGTACCCCCGTACCAAGTCCACTTTCGAGAAGAAGCGATTGCCTGCCAGGTTCGCCGCAAAGTCCTGGACATGCGGGACCGGGTAGCGGTCAGGCTTGGACGCGTCGTTGAGGCGGCGGTAGTCCCCACATGGGCGCCACCCACCGTCTGACTTAGGAACGATGTGCAGGGGAGACGCCCAAGGGCTGTTCGAGCGCCGAACGATGCCCACCTGCTCCATGTGCGCAAACTCCGCCCTGGCGACGGCCAGCTTCTCCGGGTTGAGGCGTCTGGCCCTGGCGTAGAGGGGCGGCCCACTGGTCTCAATGTGGTGCTCCACCCCGTGTTTCACCGTGGGCGAGGAAAAAGTGGGCTTGCCCAGGTCGGGGAACTCAGCGAGCAGCCGAAGGTACTGGTCACTTTCGGCGAGTGTATTGGACCACCCGCCGTAGATGGCCTCCCCCTGCGTACATGCAAAGGAAGCGAAAGTCTGCGAGTTGACCAGGCGCTTGTTCCCCACGTCCACCAGCAGGTTGTGGGCGCACAGAAAATCCGCGCCAAGGAGGGGGAACGTGACAGCCGCAATGACAAAATCCCACGAAAAACATTGTCCTCCGAAGCATACGTCCACCGCCCTTGTGCCGTAAGAGCGGATGGGCGTGCCGTCCGCACCCGCCAACTGCGGACCGCGCTCTTCTTTTGCCACATCCGACCTCTCTGCCGGAATGATGCTCCACTGGGCACCCGTGTCGCAAAGGAAACTGCGACCAGAGGCGGTGTCTCGGATGAAGAGCAGCCTGTTGGTTACGCCAGCGCTCAGGGCCACTACTGAGCGCCGGCCCCGCCGTTTCCCGTAGGTCCGAAGGTGCAGGGTGAGCGGCACCGTCTGGCCTTGGCGCCAAACGTGGCATGGAAGAAGCAATGGCCCGCTGCGTTACCGTGCTGACCAGAAGGCCTGGCGTCATCCCTCGCTCTCCTGCGACGGTCCGGTGGCGGGGCGGTCGCGGGAGCGAGCAGGTCGGTGGACCGCTGAGGCATGGCCAAAACGAAACGGTCCGCCTCCCTGGCCAGGGCGCGGGGGCCCACGATGTCGGTGTTGGCCAGTGCCATCCTCACTTGTGCCGGCAGCGTGCGCATGAACAGCTCCGTAAAGAGGATCATGGGGTCTTCTCTCCCCAGCAGATTCAGCATCCTCTCCATGCGGGCAGAAGGTCTCTCGTCTCCCAATTCCGACATAGAAAATAAGCGGCGCACCCTCTCTGCAGCGGACAGTTCAAATGTATCTAGCAGTAGGGTCTTGAGGCGCTCATATTTGTTCGTCGCCGGGGGATCAGACAAAAAACCTACCACTCGAGCTGCGGTGGAGCTGCCCAACACTGCCACCGTGTGGTTGTACCGGTCGTCGTCGTCATCCACGTAGCTCTTGTTGAAGTTTGCCTCCACAATAGCAAACCATGCAGCCGGAGCCGCCTCCCAGAACTCAGGTAGTTTGATCGTGGGCGCGCGCGCACCCTGCGCTTCCCTGACGGGGGATGGTGATGGCTGCCGATGGCCAGAACGTCTTCCTCGTCCGGACATTTTGAAAGAATGTTCGATCGCTGATTATTGTACACAATCCGCCGTAACAAAAATCCACGTCAGGGTCACCAGTGTAGTGCCCGGAGGAAAGAGGAATAAACGGAGGTAACGTAATGCTTGTTTAATGTACAAAGCCACGTCAGTAAACAAGAACACCAGCACATGAATCCCAGCACAGCAATGAATGAATAACAACCCGTGCAACCTAAATAGATGTCCCCTCTGGCCCCGGTGCCAGATCATTAGTTCCCTCCCACTACACAACATAGTCAGAAGATGAACACGAACCAATACTGTAGTCACTACAACATATACATGGTAACGTTATCTAACTGCATTTAGAATCTAACAAGCTATTAACTTATGATAAACATTAACTAAAGATTGCTACATAAAATACCACTATTGACTACATCCATGAGTGGTCTGCTAATGCGTTAAAATGTAAAAAATGCAGTAAGTAAGTAAAGTAAACTTATGAGCGAGTGCCGCCTCGGCAACAATGAAATGAATGGCGATGAGCTGAAAGCTTGAACTAGTACCCATAGATATATATAGAACACTAGATAGCTTAAGGCGGAGTCACCAGCGTCACTGAACCGCCGCCATCTTGCAAACGGGTTGGTTTATTACAAGCATTATTAACGTGGCTATGATTCAAGCGGTTTGTAAAAAAAAAACATCTTTAATTTTTTTTTATAAGTATGCAGTATCATAACTACATCTTTGATGTTTATAGCAAACCAACCCGTTTGTAAATCCGTCAATATTTCAGCGAGTTATGAGTATTTTTGTCTGTGCAGCTCACTCACTCTCACTCAAGGCTGACCTACGCAAGATGGCGGCGGTTCAGTGACGTCGCTCTCCATTGGCCGACAGCGAATATCTATGGCAAGCTATCTAGTGTTCTATATATATCTATGTACGTACCCCCCCTGAGGGAGTAGGGGGTATCTGCAGAGCCGCAGAGCCAGGCTGGACGGGTATAAGTGGTCTGGACAAGTATAAGTGGTCTGGACAAGTAGTTGCGAATGGGGGGGGGGGGGGGGGGGGGGGCGGGGTTCGTCTCGTTTACATAGGTACATTATACATAGACAGTAATGTTACATCTAGACATGTAATAATAGAGTAAACTTGTACCCATACAGTGTTACATCTAGACATACCAGATCTAGTAATAATAGAGTAAACTTAATTTTCGTCTCAGTAACAATGTTCATAAAGTGTTACAGTGTAGGTTAGTTTATTAGGACAATTCCACCATTGTGGGGCAAGGACTAAGAATAGGCGACTTCTCTTTGATGACCCGACTTCTCTTTGATGACCCTCCCGGAGCTTGGATAGGAGTAGGAATAAACTGTACATATACAGCACTGTTTGAACCTGGCACACAACATACTTCACATGTCATTTTTCTTTTTGTTATTCCACCATTGTGGGGCAAGGACTAAGAATAGGCGACTTCTCTTTGATGACCCGACTTCTCTTTGATGACCCTCCCGGAGCTTGGATAGGAGTAGGAATAAACTGTACATATACAGCACTGTTTGAACCTGGCACACAACATACTTCACATGTCATTTTTCTTTTTGTTATTCCACCATTGTGGGGCAAGGACTAAGAATAGGCGACTTCTCTTTGATGACCCGACTTCTCTTTGATGACCCTCCCGGAGCTTGGATAGGAGTAGGAATAAACTGTACATATACAGCACTGTTTGAACCTGGCACACAACATACTTCACATGTCATTTTTCTTTTTGTGGAGACGAAGATGATGAGTACCGGTCTTCTCCTCAGACAGTTTTTCAATACAAGTACGACTCAAGACACAGAACATTAGTATGCAAAATAAAAAATGAACACAGATTTTGAGTGTGAATGAAAACTTACATCTAGACATACCAGATCTAGTAATAATAGAGTAAACTTAATTTTCGTCTCAGTAACAATGTTCATAAAGTGTTACAGTGTAGGTTAGTTTATTAGGACAATTCCACCATTGTGGGGCAAGGACTAAGAATAGGCGACTTCTCTTTGATGACCCGACTTCTCTTTGATGACCCTCCCGGAGCTTGGATAGGAGTAGGAATAAACTGTACATATACAGACCACCCATTCCTACTGTTTGAACCTGGCACACAACATACTTCACATGTCATTTTTCTTTTTGTTATTCCACCATTGTGGGGCAAGGACTAAGAATAGGCAACCTCTCTTTGATGACCCGACTTCTCTTTGATGACCCTCCCGGAGCTTGGATAGGAGTAGGAATAAACTGTACATATACAGCACTGTTTGAACCTGGCACACAACATACTTCACATGTCATTTTTCTTTTTGTTATTCCACCATTGTGGGGCAAGGACTAAGAATAGGCGACTTCTCTTTGATGACCCTCATGGTACCAAAGCACCTCAAAGGCGCTTAAAACAAAATTACAAACATCACAAAACAAACTGGTCAGACTACTTCTTGACCTGAACCCCAGAACCCACCTCACCCCTGCCCACTTTGACAACCTAGGATGGCTTAGAGTAGACGACAGAGTACAGCAACTTGCAATGGGCCTGGTCTACAAGATACACTATACGACCGGGGTGCCCATGTACATGTCAAAATACTTCCCAAAGGTCAGTGAATACCACAACCACTACACCAGAGGAAGCTCAACAAATCATGTTAAACCCAGATTCGGCTCAAACAAGGGACTAAACACGTTTCGCAATTATGCCACAACAATGTGGAACGCCCTACCCAAAGCTGTAAAGGAAAGTGAATCCCTGCCCACATTCAAAACCGCTCTTAAAGAGCACCTACGGGAGGCTGCAATTCGAAACTGGCCACCGTAAATGCCCAAAACCCCCACCACCTCCTAATAGACAGTCTCCTCCCCACTGCATGTATATATTCCCTCCCCGCCGTATGTATATTTCCCTCCCACCCCCTCCTAATGTACAGTCCCCTCCCCATCATATGTATATACTCTGTCAGGATCTAGGGGTAACAGTACTGTATATTTGAATACCGCTTATGTCACAAATGTATCAGTACTAAATACCTATATGTCCCTATGCCATAAATGTCATGTATGTTGTGTATGTCATAAATGTCTATATGAATTGAAAATGGGGGGGACCCTGATGGAAACAGGACAAACGTCTTTCTCAGGTCTGCATCCCCTTAACAATTGTATGTATTGAGCCGTACTGTATTGTACCCATTCTGCAATCTGTTAAATAAAGTTTTCATTCATTCATTCATTCACATCAGGGTCCCCCATTTTCAATTCATCATATGACATACATGACATACAGATAGACAGTACTGCTACATCTATACATTTATGACATACCAGATCTACAAATACAGTACTGTTTGTGATACAAAAAGGGTCTAAAAAGAGAGTATACATTTGAGGGGGAAGAAACTGTACATTGGAGGAGGTTGGGTAGGTGGGATGGGGAAACTGTACATTGGAGGATGGATGAATGAATGAATGAATGAAAACTTTATTTAACAGATTGCAGAATGGGTACAATACAGTACGGCTCAATACATACAATTGTTAAGGGGATGCAGACCTGAGAAAGACGTTTGTCTTGTTTCCATCAGGGTCCCCCATTTTCAGATGCAGACCTGAGAAAGACGTTTGTCTTGTTTCCATCAGGGTCCCCCATTTTCAATTCATATAGACATTTATGACATACACAACATACATGACATTTATGGCATAGGGACATATAGGTATTTAGTACTGATACATTTGTGACATAACGGTATTCAAATATACAGTACTGTTACCCCTAGATCCTGACAGAGTGGGGGGGCATGTGGTAAACATGTTTATCTTTTAATTTAGTTTTGAATGACCAATTGAAGCTCTGACATACCTGCGGTGCAGCAAGGGGCGAGGGCGAGGGATCCAGATGCGGACGGCCGTGTTACTATTGTCTCAAAGACAAGACAAGACAAGAGTTTTAATTGTCACGGCATACAGGTATACAATGAAATGCGGCTGGTCTTGCCCGCGACGATGTGCAATACAGTGGTACAACATATAATAGAATCCAATAAAATACAGTGGTACAACATATTAATAGAATCCAATAAAACAGTGCAATAAACAGGTACGTAGCGTCTTGTACTCTGTGTGGCACTGCCACTCGGGACAATAATACGGTCCGGTCGTGGAGTCACTCCACAAGTCTCCAATACAGTGCTTGCAGAACCGATGGTCGCACTTCAATGTGATCGGGTCGCGATATGAAGACTTACACAAATTAGACTTACACAAATTAGGTGGGACCCAAATCACGTCACCAAAATCAGCCAATGGAAGCGAGGGGTTGCTATGTGCGGGGCTTGTATGTGCGGGGCTTGTAAGCGCTGGGCTGTCGTGCTGCAGCTGGAAGCATCTCTTCAGTCCCGGGCCTGGGCCCGGGCCCCCCTCCCGCCAGACGGTGGGCGGGCCCTAAGGCAGCTGCCTCGAGTAGGGGGTATCTGCAGAGCCGCAGAGCCAGGCTGGACGGGTATAAGTGGTCTGGACAAGTATAAGTGGTCTGGACAAGTAGTTGCGAATGGGGGGGGGGGGGGGGGGGCGGGGTTCGTCTCGTTTACATAGGTACATTATACATAGACAGTAATGTTACATCTAGACATGTAATAATAGAGTAAACTTGTACCCATACAGTGTTACATCTAGACATACCAGATCTAGTAATAATAGAGTAAACTTAATTTTCGTCTCAGTAACAATGTTCATAAAGTGTTACAGTGTAGGTTAGTTTATTAGGACAATTCCACCATTGTGGGGCAAGGACTAAGAATAGGCGACTTCTCTTTGATGACCCGACTTCTCTTTGATGACCCTCCCGGAGCTTGGATAGGAGTAGGAATAAACTGTACATATACAGCACTGTTTGAACCTGGCACACAACATACTTCACATGTCATTTTTCTTTTTGTTATTCCACCATTGTGGGGCAAGGACTAAGAATAGGCGACTTCTCTTTGATGACCCGACTTCTCTTTGATGACCCTCCCGGAGCTTGGATAGGAGTAGGAATAAACTGTACATATACAGCACTGTTTGAACCTGGCACACAACATACTTCACATGTCATTTTTCTTTTTGTTATTCCACCATTGTGGGGCAAGGACTAAGAATAGGCGACTTCTCTTTGATGACCCGACTTCTCTTTGATGACCCTCCCGGAGCTTGGATAGGAGTAGGAATAAACTGTACATATACAGCACTGTTTGAACCTGGCACACAACATACTTCACATGTCATTTTTCTTTTTGTGGAGACGAAGATGATGAGTACCGGTCTTCTCCTCAGACAGTTTTTCAATACAAGTACGACTCAAGACACAGAACATTAGTATGCAAAATAAAAAATGAACACAGATTTTGAGTGTGAATGAAAACTTACATCTAGACATACCAGATCTAGTAATAATAGAGTAAACTTAATTTTCGTCTCAGTAACAATGTTCATAAAGTGTTACAGTGTAGGTTAGTTTATTAGGACAATTCCACCATTGTGGGGCAAGGACTAAGAATAGGCGACTTCTCTTTGATGACCCGACTTCTCTTTGATGACCCCCCCGGAGCTTGGATAGGAGTAGGAATAAACTGTACATATACAGACCACCCATTCCTACTGTTTGAACCTGGCACACAACATACTTCACATGTCATTTTTCTTTTTGTTATTCCACCATTGTGGGGCAAGGACTAAGAATAGGCGACTTCTCTTTGATGACCCGACTTCTCTTTGATGACCCTCCCGGAGCTTGGATAGGAGTAGGAATAAACTGTACATATACAGCACTGTTTGAACCTGGCACACAACATACTTCACATGTCATTTTTCTTTTTGTTATTCCACCATTGTGGGGCAAGGACTAAGAATAGGCGACTTCTCTTTGATGACCCGACTTCTCTTTGATGACCCTCCCGGAGCTTGGATAGGAGTAGGAATAAACTGTACATATACAGCACTGTTTGAACCTGGCACACAACATACTTCACATGTCATTTTTCTTTTTGTTATTCCACCATTGTGGGGCAAGGACTAAGAATAGGCGACTTCTCTTTGATGACTCGACTTCTCTTTGATGACCCTCCCGGAGCTTGGATAGGAGTAGGAATAAACTGTACATATACAGCACTGTTTGAACCTGGCACACAACATACTTCACATGTCATTTTTCTTTTTGTGGAGACGAAGATGATGAGTACCGGTCTTCTCCTCAGACAGTTTTTCAATACAAGTACGACTCAAGACACAGAACATTAGTATGCAAAATAAAAAATGAACACAGATTTTGAGTGTGAATGAAAACTTACATCTAGACATACCAGATCTAGTAATAATAGAGTAAACTTAATTTTCGTCTCAGTAACAATGTTCATAAAGTGTTACAGTGTAGGTTAGTTTATTAGGACAATTCCACCATTGTGGGGCAAGGACTAAGAATAGGCGACTTCTCTTTGATGACCCGACTTCTCTTTGATGACCCTCCCGGAGCTTGGATAGGAGTAGGAATAAACTGTACATATACAGACCACCCATTCCTACTGTTTGAACCTGGCACACAACATACTTCACATGTCATTTTTCTTTTTGTTATTCCACCATTGTGGGGCAAGGACTAAGAATAGGCGACTTCTCTTTGATGACCCGACTTCTCTTTGATGACCCTCCCGGAGCTTGGATAGGAGTAGGAATAAACTGTACATATACAGCACTGTTTGAACCTGGCACACAACATACTTCACATGTCATTTTTCTTTTTGTTATTCCACCATTGTGGGGCAAGGACTAAGAATAGGCGACTTCTCTTTGATGACCCGACTTCTCTTTGATGACCCTCCCGGAGCTTGGATAGGAGTAGGAATAAACTGTACATATACAGCACTGTTTGAACCTGGCACACAACATACTTCACATGTCATTTTTCTTTTTCTATTACTTCCAGGCAGGCATCTCTCTGGACAACCCAGGGGTCCTAGTGTTGTTAAATGCAGGGGCCATCTTGCCAGCACATGTGTTTTCCAATGCTGTGACGGTGAGAGAGTGTGTTCATGAAGAGTAAGTTACCAACAGCCTGCATTATGTTAGGTGACTTATATATATGACTATGACTTGGTTTGCTGTGTTTGATCCATGCTACTAATGGAACTAATGCTATGCTAATGCTAGTGCTGGTGCTAATACTCTATATGGCATATTTCAGTTGTGTGTGTGTGTTCTGGATGCCATTGTACCCCTGCTAATCATTGTATGTTCTGCTTATGTGTTGCAGAAAACCACTCAATCACTCACTCTGAGATACCATTCTCACTCAATCCTTTGCACTGTGTCCGCTCTCTAACCGGGGTTGCCGTTCTGGATCAAGTGGCTCCAGCACAAACATATCTTAAATACTCCTAGTTACACACAGTCCTCCTCATATCCCTCCTAGTTACACAGTCCTCATATCCCTCCTAGTTACACAGTTCTCATATCCCTCCTAGTTACACACAGTCCTCATATCCCTCCTAGTTACACACAGTCCTCATATCCCTCCTAGTTACACACGGTCCTCATATCCCTCCTAGTTACACACAGTCCTCATATCCCTCCTAGTTACACACAGTCCTCATATCCCTAGTTGCACACAGTCCTCATATCCCTCCTAGTTACACACGGTCCTCATATCCCTCCTAGTTACACACACTCCTCATATCCCTCCTAGTTACACACAGTCCTCATATCCCTCCTAGTTACACACAGTCCTCATATCCCTAGTTGCACACAGTCCTCATATCCCTCCTAGTTACACACACTCCTCATATCCCTCCTAGTTACACACTCCTCATATCTCTCCTACTGTAGTTATACACAGTCCTCATATCCCTTCTAGTTGCACACAGTCCTCATATCCCTCCTAGTTACACAGTCCTCATATCCCTCCTAGTTACACACAGTCCTCATATCCCTCCTAGTTACACACAGTCCTCATATCCCTCCTAGTTACACACAGTCCTCATATCCCTCCTAGTTACACAGTCCTCATATCCCTCCTAGTTACACACAGTCCTCATATCCCTCCTAGTTACACACAGTCCTCATATCCCTCCTAGTTACACACGGTCCTCATATCCCTCCTAGTTACACACAGTCCTCATATCCCTCCTAGTTACACACAGTCCTCATATCCCTAGTTGCACACAGTCCTCATATCCCTCCTAGTTACACACGGTCCTCATATCCCTCCTAGTTACACACACTCCTCATATCCCTCCTAGTTACACACAGTCCTCATATCCCTCCTAGTTACACACAGTCCTCATATCCCTAGTTGCACACAGTCCTCATATCCCTCCTAGTTACACACACTCCTCATATCCCTCCTAGTTACACACTCCTCATATCTCTCCTACTGTAGTTATACACAGTCCTCATATCCCTTCTAGTTGCACACAGTCCTCATATCCCTCCTAGTTACACAGTCCTCATATCCCTCCTAGTTACACACAGTCCTCATATCCCTCCTAGTTACACACAGTCCTCATATCCCTCCTAGTTACACACAGTCCTCATATCCCTCCTATAGTTACACACAGTCCTCATATCCCTTCTAGTTGCACACAGTCCTCATATCCCTCCTAGTTACACACAGTCCTCATATCCCTCCTAGTTACACACAGTCCTCATATCCCTCCTAGTTACACACAGTCCTCATATCCCTCCTAGTTACACACAGTCCTCATATCCCTCCTAGTTACACACAGTCCTCATATCCCTCCTAGTTACACACAGTCCTCATATCCCTCCTAGTTACACACAGTCCTCTATCAAACTATCAAAAAAAAAATCTAACATTTCAAAGACGTTGGTAATGTCATGTCAAGTCCCAGTCCGACATTCAACACAAGACGTGGAAGCAGATGTAGCTGCTACCTACTGTACGTGGTGTTGGTGTAATCAGAGGTGCGTTGCTCATGGGACGGGGTTGCACGCCGGGCAACCAAGCTTTTGTGAGCAGAAGCGCGTGCACACACATGCACGGATGTGCGCGTGCATGCGCATGCACGCAAGAACGCGCTGCACTCGACTCGTCGCGTGTACCTGGCTACCTTGCATAAGCATAACAATTCATGGCAATCGCGGCTACGTGGCGTAGTGGGCAAGGCGCTCGCCACGAATGCTGAGACGCTGGGCTTGCCTGTTCGAGCCCAGCGCTCCACATTGCTTTCAGTTTAGCTGGTCGTTCATACTAATACACATTGGCCGTATTAGGGGGTGGGAAACTGATGGGTGGGGATCGGGCGTTGTGGACAGCGACTCCTACAGGTCGGTTGGTGCGCCTGCGCAGTAGAATCAGGAAGTGTCGGGGGCAGCGTGAGCCTCCCACGCGTTACTCCTCGCCACTGAGAGATCGAGCTGCGCAGGTGAAAAGATGCGACTGCTGTTACCTCAAGTACCGGAGGGGACTTGTGCTATGTATGACTTAGTCCACATTGCAGCCGGCTTGTGGGAGGCAAGAAACAGCGTTCGTGACAGGGGAGGGTTGAATTGGATGATACGAAATTGGGATGGGAGAAAATATAGAAAAATGGGAGAAAAAGTGGATCAAAAAAAAAAAACAATTCATGGCAATCACATTCACAGGTTTGGTGTGAACGGTGCTCTGCCTGTCAGAGTCAGACCATCGTTCACACCAAACCTGAGGAATGCGCTGCACTCGACTGATGCGCCAACTCGCTAAGTACCCACCTGGCTACCTTGCATAACAATAGCTCAGGTCGTCAAGTGTGTTCAAATACGTTCTCAGATACATTCACACAACTTGTGAATGAAATGTATTACATTCCATTCATAGAGGCAATTAGGCATTGTCTTTAGTCTGTGCAAACGCGAGGGAAAATGAATGCGCATGCGCTGGAGCGCGTGTGCATGTGGCGTCATTAAAACACTGTGCAGCCAATCAGCAACGCATGCCTGGGTGTAATAATAGTGTCAAAGAACATTAGCTAATGTTAGCTAGCTGATGCTATTTGCTAGTTAGCTATCAAGCTAATGTCGGTTCAAAAATATGTCGTGGCCTCAATAGTATTTTGTTACCTCAAAATGTATTTAGTTACCTCAAATTAATCAATTTTGGGCCTCAAAATGATATTTTGTGGCTTCAAAATAGAAAATTATTTTGTGGCCTCGAAATAGTTACCTCAAGTATTTTGTTCCCTCAAATTAATCAATTTGTGGCCTCAAAATAATATTTTGTTCCCTCATGATTTGAACAAACCTTCACTCACTGGAAATGTCTTTTTCCCATAGGGGCGGACTGGGACATAAATTCAGCCCGGGACATTCAGACGCACCAGCCCACGCACCGGCCCCGAAATCGGCCCACACAACGGCCGTTATGAAACACTCGTCCAGTATTAAACAACCACTGTGGCTAAGGAGTCTAACAGCTTGGAATGATGGAATCATCCATGATAAATTAACTTTGACTTGAATGAATGCCCATTCTTTCTCTAGAACAATACAGATTGACAAACGTTTCATTATGCACTATACAACTAAGGTTAATAAGTTATAATTAAGATATCAATTGTATAAGATTTATTTAGGATAACTAAAAAGGTTGACACTCAAAGTAATTTCTTCCAGAACAAGCTTAAAATAGCAAAGGATATATGGTTGATCATTTGTCTGTCTATATCGTGTCTCTCTCTCTCTCTCTCTCTCTCTCTCTCTCTCTCTCTCTCTCTCTCTCTCTCTCTCTCTCTCTCTCTCTCACACACCTCATGAGACAAAAAAAAAAGCCTTTGAAAACAATTATGTAAAGATATATAAGATGGTATATATATACATATTGTTCACACTATGGTGAGGCATGAGACATGGTGTTTACACATTCAAGTGTTAGGGCTGGGCGATATAACGATAACGATAATTATCGCGATATATTTTAATAATCGATATTGGGGGGGGGGGGAAATATCGGGGGGAAAAAATCTGATTTTTTTCGTGTTAAAACCCAGAGACAGTGGACAGACTTGTCTTTCTTGCCTGCAACTTAAAGTAATGGTTTTGCTTGTCCAAATGACAATACTGACCAAATTGAGATTTATTTTTCTCTTGTCCATTTATTTTGTTTGCTTTCTAATGTAAAATACAGTTTGAAACCGTCTCTACACAGTAGGCTATGTGTGCTAGCAGAGCTAGTCTCCAGTCACGAGTCACGGTGCACATGTGCAGTGGTTTGTCCACCAAAAAAGCGCCAAAAGATAGAAAAGAAACTAGCAGAGCCAGAACTGTTCAACTCCCCTGGAGCCACAGCCAGCAGAGAAGCCGGTTTACTTTCGCTTTTCAAACCAGCTGCAACCTGAGAACTGGAGTGTGAGGGGCTGTAACACTAAAGATGGCGGCAACGACAAAGAAAATTGCTGCAAAATAAATACATCTGTTTAAAAATATATATATATATATATATATATTTTTTTTTATACTTATATCGATATAATATCGATAATTATGGATATCGCGTGATTATGATATGATATTGTTATTGTTATCGTTATCGCGATATCATTTTTGGCCATATCGCCCAGCCCTACAAGTGATAGTGTAACAGAGTATTTTCTGTTTCCCAAATAATAGATTCTTATCAAACTGGTGAACTACACGCCTGTAGCCCCTAAAGCTGCTAAAATACACATTTTGTTCACTGTTTTGTTTCTATGGTTGGAAACCCTAAGTATTACTCTCCCAAAACCAAGACTTCTCCCCAAGCAGAAACAATTTATGAGTAACGCATACGTCCTACTCCCATTATGGGCGGTAAGTGTGTACACAAAGTTAAAACACAGATATACACATTCTCTCCTCAAGTAGATACTGTTTTTTTGGGTTATCAATGAATAATTTTTTTCCATGTATTAACTCTAGAATTGCCACAGTTATCTACAATAGCAACGATAAAGAAGTGCCAACCACATATTATTATAATAATTCATCCAGTTTTCTTTTAAGTGTTTTGGTTAATCAGAGTGTTTACCAATCGTATTATCGTTTTTTTTTTGTTCCAAGTGTTATTTCTTATTACATCACTAACAAAATAATAAAAGAAAAAATACTAATTTAATCAGATTAATCACTTTATTCAAATTGAGGATTTAGTTTGAGGATATAAAAAAAATAAAATAAAGAATTTATAAAAGAAATGAGAATTTTTTTATTTATAAAATTTTTTTTTAAACAAAGGTTCGAACGTCCGTTCGAAAAACGCTGACGAAGTTTGAATCACTTTATTCAAATTGAGCATTTAGTTAAAAAAAATAAAAATTATAAATCTTATTTTTTTATTTAAATTTTTCCATTAAAAACTACGTTTTGAACGTCCGTTCGAAAAACCCTGACAAAGTTTGAATCACTTTATTCAAATTGAGGATTTAGTTTGAGGATATAAAAAAAAAAAAATAATTATACTTTTATTTTACTTTTTAAATTAAAAACGAACGTTCGAACGTCCATTCGAAGAACCCTGACGAAGTTTGAATCCCCAAAACAGGCTTCAGGGACAGCCTTACCAAACATTATTTATATTATTCAAATGTATCTCAAACTGTTCCGTTGTGATGTCACAGTATGATGTCATAAACAAACATTCTAGAACATTTGTGATGTCACAGTATGATGTCATAATATACCATTCTAGAACATTTGTGATGTCACAGTATGATGTCATAATAGAACATTCTGTCATAATATACCATTCTAGAACATTTGTCACAGTATGATGTCATAATAGAACATTCTAGAACATCAAACATTCTAGAACATGTGTGATGTCACAGTATGATGTCATAATCAAACATGCTAGAACATTTGTGTTATATTCAACAATTCTCTCAGAAGATCTCATTGTGCATCTTGAAACAGTACTGAACAGATAGACTAAACAACATAGATTGAAGCCTGCATTTCTCAACCAAGGTGCCTAGCCTACCGTTTTGCTGTGGAAAGGTGAGTGTCCACAACGGCTAGCTAGCTGTTCTACTTGAATACTGAATGTTAATATTGAATCAGACAATATTGAATACTGAATGTTAATATCAGACCATATTGAATACTGAATGTTAATTAAGGTTGACAGTTGACATCATTTGACAGTTGACAGGGGCTGGAAAGTTGATTTAAAGGGGACATGCATTATAAATGCCTTCTTTCTGTGTTTAGCATGGTTTTATAGTAATACAGGTTAGTATCAATGGGTCTGTGTCTCTAATTACCATATTGACTCATCAGTCTAGTCTCGAGTTCACAAGATCTTCCCTCACTCAACTAAACTGTTCTGATTTGACGGTTTCTGTGACGTCGACATTGATCTGCAGTAAAGCCCCATCTATGGTTGTAGTGCAGTGTAACCCAACACTTCCTCAAACGGAGGTTGCAGAGTTTGTGACTTCTCACCTCCAATAATGTCAAGTACCACACATGTGTAATCACCCCTCTTAGGCCCTTGTTACACACACTGTTTTTGTGCTCGTTCTTATACGTTTTTGAATACGTTTGCTGTCCCTATTAGATAGAAATGCACGTTGTGGCCCTACTGAAAACGCTAAATTGTGTTTCCGTTTTGGAATAGCGCCAAAAACTCGCCGACAACATGTCGTGTAATCTGCGTGGAGCCGTTGTTGCTCAACGCCCATGCGCAGTAGATACCATCTGCGTGCCCTTCCGGTGACAACAGAGCTGTCCCAAATAGCTGCAGCTACCATGTGTTGTCAAGTTATTGTTATAAGGACCCCAGTCCAAGCTACAACAGTCTGCATTCCCTTAACAATTGTTTGTATTGAGCCGTATTGTATTGTACCCATTATGCAATATGTTAAATAAAGTTTACATCCATTCATTCTGCTAGCATTACCGATTGCATGAGCACTGCAGCTGGCTAACGTGAGCTAGCGTTAGCTATCAGACCCTGTTAGCTCAAGCTCCTTTTTCAATCTTTTTGTATTTTATTTTTTTATTATTTTTTAAACAAACACATAAACAAACATGACAACACACGATAAGATATACAAGCATTAATTGTCAGAGCACATCCAATGAAATCACATTTTAGTTAATTGTCTTATATAAGATATACCCCTAATACCTGTTATCTAAAAACCTACACACATATGCTCCAGCTCGAACCCCCCCCTCCCGGACCCCACCTTGGGAAGTCATTATCCCTCGCACCTAACCAGACACTAATAAGCTAGCTTTTATTCTCTCCACCACTTCTAACCACATTGACATTTTGGATTCATTGAGACCCAGAATTCTTGCTGTAGATATTTCTTGATAAATCACATCTAGATATGTAAGAAACCAAACTTTCCGGCACATTTTTTCCGGTTGAAACCAGCGTGATGCGATCAGCTTTTTAGCTACTATGATACCCGATAAAACCAATCTCTTTAGCTGTGGATTTACTGCAAACTCAAAAACATCATTCAATAGTAATACCGAGGGGTGTACAGGTATATTCCAAGATACGAGTTTTGATAATTGTTGGGTCACATCTTTCCAGAATGCCTTAACTGGTGGGCAGTCCCAATACATGTGCATAAATGTCCCTTCGTCCCCATTTGTACATTGGGAGCATTTGGAGTCTTGTTTAAGACCCATTCTGCACAGTCTTATAGGAGTCAAGTATGTCCTGTGAATATAGTTAAGATTGATTTGTTGATGATCCGGGTTCCTTGATGTAAGTCGGACATTTGCCCAGGCTCCTTGCCAATCAAAGTCATTTTCCAGGTCTGGTATATCCCTCCTCCAGACAGTCTATTTGGAGGGTTTCATACGAGGACGTTAGTAATTGATGATAAAAATCTGAAACAAAACCTCTCGATGTCTCTCTTTCATAGAAGAATTTGTGGTATCTGTGGTGTTCAATTGGTGTGTCTAATGGAACACCGTGAGACTTCAAACTTAGCTGTAACTGTATGTAAAAAAGCCATGTGGACTTGGTGAGATTACATTTTTTGCGTATTTCTTTATCTCTACAAAAACCCTGTTTGTTAAAAACATCCCCTAATGAGTGTATGCCTTGCTCTTCCCATATAGGGAATCTTATAGGTCGTTTTTCAATTAAGAGTGCATTGTTATTGAATAAGGGAGTATGATTGTGCCATTTATGTGGGTTAGGATCTTTTTTTTGTGATTCACGCCATATCCGGATCGCATGAGTAATTATGGGGCCAAATTTCCGTTCACAGTGCTTGATTGGTAGTTTAGTGTATGCTATGTCCTTCAGTCTATGTGGGGCTACTATGTTTTCTTCTAATTTTCTCCAGGATACTAATGCTTGGGGGTCAAACCATGTTGTCAATGGTCTTAATGTGTACGCCTTAAAATATTGGAAAAAATCTGGAAATGCCATGCCACCATCTGCTTTATTTCTCTGTGCGGTGGATCTTTTTATACGTGGTGGTTTGTTATTCCAAATAAATGTGTATGTGGAGGAGTGTAATCTTTTCCAGTAACCCTCTGGAGGGGGTAACGGTAGCATTGAACTGAAGAAGTTGATTCTAGGTAGTACATCCATCTTAACTATTGATATCCGTGCTTGTACTGTGTTTTTAAGTTTTGCCCATCTATCAAGGTCGTCTTTGATTTTGTTTTGGATTTTTGTGTAATTGTGCTTCACCGTTTGTCTTATGGTGGGGAATATTTCCACTCCCAAGCATCTAAAATGTTTTACCATCGGTATCTCTCCTGGGAGGGTTATATCTTTTTTTGCAGGGGTGTTAAGTGGAAGGAAAGCCGACTTCGGCCAATTTATCTTAAATCCTGATAAATCACCAAAGTTCTCAATCAACTTGAGCAGATGAGGCAATGTGGTGTTGGGGTTTTGCATGAACAATATTACGTCGTCCGCATATAAACAAATTTTTTGTTGTGTGCCCTTGATTACGATTGGTTCTATGGATTGGGATTGTCTTATATATTGTGCTAAAGGCTCTAATGATAGATTGAATAGTCCGGGACTAAGAGGGCAACCCTGTCTGGCAGAGCGTGATACCGGAAAGATTTAGGAGATGATTGTGCCTGTTGTAATCATGGCCGATGGGTCTTTGTATAATACTTTAATCATATCAATGAATCCTTTTCCTAACCCCATCCTTTCTAATACTGCCCATAGATACGACCATTCCAGCCTGTCAAAGGCTTTCATAGCATCCAGGGACAGCATCGCCTTAGGTATGGTGTCATCCTTGTCGGCATCTAGTACGTGCAGTATTCGTCTTATGTTATCAGTGATCAGGCGGCCTCTTATGAAGCCAGTTTGGTCCTCTTTCAATCTTAACAAGCATTAAACAAAATGGCCCAGTCATCTATTCACCTTTGTTTAATACACACAGCGTTGTCTCTAATGTTATCTAGCTACTGATAGCTCCCGATATCATCACTTTGGTGCTGGCTGGTTAACGTGAGCTAGCGTTAGCTTCTAGCCACAATGCTATACTGTTATACTGGCATATTCCATTCACGTTAGCATGTAGCTAACAATGTAGCTAACAACATCGCCGATCCTTTTTGAGACTAAACTATCCGCTCTTGGTGGTCACTTGTGTTGATGTTAGTTTTGTTTCATCAACAAATGAGAGGCAGAACACACAGTGAATGTATCCGTTTTGTTTATTGCACTTTTATTACACTTTGCTGAAAAATAAGTGCTGCATTGGGTAAATAGGCATTTAAATAGGGTGACCATATTTTGATTTCCAAAAAAGAGGACATAGCGTGGAATAAACTCGCCGAAACGGTAAAGTGTGCCACGGGCATGCCGTGATTCCGATCCGCGTGAAAATATTCACGGCCATAGAGGAGACCGTGGGACACCTTTTTGCAACCGAATATGTGTCTCGAATTTGCTCCCACGCGGCGCGCAAAATCGCGCAAGTCTTGTTTACATCAGGGTCCCCCATTTTCAATTCATCATAAATGTACAGTTCCCTCCCCCTTGTATATATTTACTGTATGTCACAAATGTAACAGTACTGCTTTGAGGTCTTTCTCTGGTCTGCATCCCCTTAACAATTGTGTGTATTGAGCTGTACTGTACCCATTCTGCAATCTGTTAATAAAGTTTTCAATCAATCAATCAATCAATCAATCCCGCAGTGCAATACTCGAATTCAGCCATTGGGTGGGACGGTCACGTGACCCAAATCAGCCAATGGAAGCGAGGGTCCTTAAAGTGTGGGTCCTTAAAGTGTTGCGGTCCTGAGAGTGTTGGTGCTGTCGTCCTGCAGCTGGATACTATTGCCTCACAGCGCGGCCGTCAGCGCACGGCCCAGAGAGCGCCGCTGGCTCTGCGGCTCTGCAGCTGCATGCTTCTCCGGGAGTCCGGTTGGATAATCTGGCGCGCCATGTAAAAAGTCGCATACCTGACATATCGGCATGTAACTCGAGAACCGAGGCACGGATTTTGGCGATCCAGATGGCATTCGAACGGCAACGAATTGCGCTTTAATTCGGTAATTTATATGTTCGGCGAAAAATGCAGCCCCGAGCCTTCAGATGCTCGCAAAGGGCCGTGAAACTGAAACTGAAAAACAATGAAACCCCGGACATTTCGATGAATTAATAAACCCCCCCCGTGAAAAGAGGACATGTCCGGGCAAAAGAGGACGTTTGGTCACCCTAATTTAAAGATGGTGGCGCCTTGTTGACATTTTCTTTGCAGGAAGTGTATTGGCACATTAAAGTTCTGATTGGTTGAAAATTGCCTTCATGTTCGCCACCTACTGCCACCTACTGCTTTGACAGTGTACTACATCACTGTGCTCAGGTTGCAAAACGTATGTCTCACTCGGCTACCGCTATAACTCATCTGAAAACTAAACGAAGGTGTAACCGCAGCCTTAAAGGGCTTGTTGCCTGTTTGGGTGTTTTTGGCTTCAGCGTGGTCCTTTGTTGCCCTAAGATTCTTCCATCTAGCTTTCACTTGCTCTGTGGTCCTTTTCTGGCCAGACCCCATGGCATTCACATTCTGGGTGATTTCTACCCAAATATAATTTTTCTTTTTGTTGGTAAGTGCTCCACCCTTAGCAGAACTAAAGCTCCCTACTATTGAGTCAAAATGGCACCTAACACCCTCTAGTAGCGCAGGTTTCAGCAACAGTGAAATTAGGGCCTTTTGAGTCCATGGTTCCATCGCTTTGGTGTAGTGAACATAGTTCATCATTTATAGGCCTTGGGTATGATTGCCTTAATTTAACACAAGTCAAAGTGATTAACACCATGTCAGTGTGATTAATATACAGTGATAAGTGACAGTTTATAATTTATATATTATTTGTGTTCAATACTGACAGCTGTTTGGGGGATTATTTTATGAGGCCAAAATCTTTTGAATTTGCTGTACTGAAAGGCTGAATACCGTAGCATAATGTCTACTTTATATATTTGATCATTAGCGGATGACCAAATTAAGTGAAAATCTTATGAATAAATGTATATACTGTATAATCCAAATATTGGATACACATTTTAAAGTTTCATTACATTTTGTGACTGAAATCCACCCTGAATCCACCGTTCTACTGGGATCAGTTTAATCTCGATTTTTTGGATCAAAGTGATCCCAATCCTACTAAAAGGTTTTGAACAACGCATACTGAAGGTTTGATCCGGATCAAAACCAAGATTTGATTACGTAATCCAATCCGATTTCAGAATCCTTTTTTTCTTTTGAACAACCCATTTTCAAGATTTGATCAAATCTGTTATCCGAAATCCGATCGGATTACTTTTGAACAACTGGGCCCAGGGTAGATGGCAAATAAGCTAATTTCCCAAAATGTTGGAGTGTTCCTTTAACACATTGTGTGCCGGCCGGATATGACGAATTATCGCTTGGATGCCAGCACGTTAATCAATGGGAGGACGAGCACATTTGCGAGCGATTAAACTATATCTTAAATTATGGCTATGGGTCTAATACACCCGTCGCTTATCAATGACTTGCTTGCAGTCAACATGTATGAAACGGATTGTTTTTTCATCAGTACATTTCCGTTTTATACCGTTTTGAATACGAGTATAGTTTTGGAGATTTCTAGAAAGAAAAAAATATTCCGCGATAATAGCCATTTACTGGAATACACAAAACACGTTGTCAATTTCCGGCTGATTTATGAATCGTTTTCAAATAAACGCTAGATTATCAAGAGTATTTGTGTTCTTATGCACGATACAAAAGCGGGCTGAAAATAATTTATTCGTGCAGCACTCAGCGCCTAACGCCACACACACACACACACGTTATGAACGCTGTGAAAAAAAACTCAGATTAACCCAAAACTGGTAACATAGAGTCCTTACCTCAGATCAGATGTTCTGCAAAAAGATGAATCCAATTCCTGATCGCCATTCCAAATATTGATCGCGTTTATTGATCCAACGTTATACTCCGAAACAGATAATCAATGCTGCTTCCAAGTCCCCTCAATGAATGCACTAGTATCAGGTTGCATGCCCCAGAAGTAAAATGTGGACCGGAGTTCTTTTTTCTGATGCAAGTCCCATCGACTCCAATCCAATGATGTGCAATACCATCCGGGAGACGATAGGGGGCGGTATTTGCCCTTTTCGAGCTCAGAGCCATTCCCAATGATAACGTCAGGCTGGATGGATGAAACATTTATGGATATCACTAATAAAAGAAATAACGATTAAATAACGAGAAAACTTGTTATTGGCAACCAACGCATGGCGAGTTAGGACGAGTGATCTCGTTGTTGGCAACCAAAGTGTTAAGGGTACACATACAGTAGCACCTCCTTCTCCACGCAACTAAGCTGCCAATAATAGCTGAGACAGAGCAATATATGGCAATTTGTTTGGCTTATCTCTTTGACATTGCAGCAGTTCTCAGACCGCTCATGGTGCATTTATATTCATGGCCAAGACTTCCGAATACAAGTACACTATATCTACACTTGTAGACACACACACACAGACACACACATGTATTCAGAGAGGTCAGAGGGCAGGACCCCTTAACAGGTAGGGGTTCAGTGCCTTGCTCAAGGACACATTTACTGTAACAGGGATTGAACCTGTGACCTTATCATAATCTCAAATAACCACGACTGTTGACTGTGGCTGAACCACCGCTCCTAAATAGTTAGGATGGGTTCAGTGCAGGCAAATAAGTTATATGGCATAGAGAGATATAGATAGATAGATAGATAGATAGATAGATAGATAGATAGATAGATAGATAGATAGATAGATAGATAGATAGATAGATAGATAGATAGATAGATAGATAGATAGATAGATAGATAGATAGATAGACAGTGAGAGAGACAGAGAGAGATATAGAGATAGAGAGGATGTAGAAGTTTTGTGGTGACTGTTGTAGTAAAATCCCACAGACGTTCTACAATAATTTGAGGTTATTGTAGCACAATTACAATGAGATTGATTATCTGGAAGGAGGAGGAAAGATTCATACTTGATAGAATGGTTGGTCTCCACATCTGGCTTAATGCAGATGAAGAATAAAACGTGTACGCCAGACAAACCAGAATTGTAGTTCAACTCAGCTGATTTATTTGATCAGAGCCAGGAGTTCAAGGTGAATAGAAGGTTGACTTCTACATACAACAGATGATCAGAGAATATTTAACAGCTGTCTGTTGTACAGAAATATCACAATCAGGTTTGCATCCCAAACCTAAATACTGCACATCAAACAGTCACTTGGTTAACATAATTTGAACATACATGGTTTACTGTACACATTATACATGAGTAAATCTGGTTTACAGATCAGGGATCTGTACAACATTACTCTAATCTATAAACAACCATTTGGTGTTTCCCATGATTTTACTCACGTAGAATGCATTCAGCTCACAGTTGTTTCTGGGTGGTTTAGCGGTGGGGGAGCCCCCAGACCCCTGGTTGGGTCCGAGAGCTCCTGAATAACCCTGTGTAGGGCCCTATATACTATCATTTCTAGCCAATAATACATATGGCTGGTCCAATCCTAGCGTCTTCTTGTGGGGGGTGTCCTGTGGGCGCTGGCAGCCCCTCCCTCTGGGTTTCTCTGGGGGGAGGCTGGCTGCCCCCCCCTTTGATCTCCCGTGTGGATCTTGACTCAATACCCAGAGGGGGACGCTAGTGGCCCCCGTCAGTGTCTTCCTGATTGGGTCTGTCCCTACAGAAATCTCCTCTTAAATGAATAATATATAACTTTAACATTCCTTCTATATGGCTATAGATGTCTAATATCATCCAAGTACAGTCAGTGCTTTCTAAGACTGATACCAGACATCATATTATACCTTTTGATACTAAACAGTTGATTAATAGATTACTTTGTCTGTGAGTTAGTGTTCATGCTTCAACAAGTCTAAACTGGTCTGCCTTGTGGTCAACCCAGCTTTCTCTGATCAGCATTTACATATAGTCAGTTCGAGAAGGTGTCGTTTGTTCCCTAATTTAGTCATTGCTTGAGTGGGGGTTGAAGTAACTGTTGCAGCTGTTATCTGATACAGCTGTCTCAACTGACAGTTGAGACTGTAGCCACTGAGTCCACTCTGCTATTGAAAGGTACATCTGGCTTTACATTTATGGTTCTCTAATTTATTCACACATATTAATTATGAAATTCCAAGGCAATATTACCACATTTCCCCACTTTGACAATTCAATTGTCATATACTGTATATTGACTTGATTTTCTATACATACTAACCATACAATATAATAATAAAAATCATTTTTTCTTCGAATTTCTCAATTTTTCTTTTTTCTCATATTTTTCTTTTTCATTATTCTTTGGTACATATCATCAATTAGTTTCTTCTTGTCTTCTTCTTTTCTCCCCCACATTCCCCTGACTATGGCCCCCTCCCGGGGAATCCTGGTGACCCATTCATCCAGCTCCCCAATTAACATATTCTGCCTTTGATGAAACAGTGTTTACCACCTACTATCATCCGGCTTTGTTCCTCTGGGCTCACAGCCAGAGGCTTATTTGTTGAAAACAATTAAAACAATGTAATCTAAACATTTACACATTAAAGTAAAACACAGTTTTTTTTAAAATTATGGTATCCGTTGACATGATCTGTGGAGACACAGAGATTATTCTTCATTCTTTCATACATTTTGCTTCGCTTTGACCCTTTTAACCTCCTTCCAGTTAAGAGTACCCTCCTCCCGTTCGGATGCACTCCTTGCCCTACTTAGATGCACCTCTCCCCTCCAGGATCAGGAGATACCACGTGTGGGGAAACCGGCTTTTTCAGGGCCGCATTGCCGCCTACACTGGACCCCCTCTCACCCAACCAAGGATACAGGCCTCCACTTCCAGGCTAAGGTCTCCTCACATGAACAGAAGAAGTCCCCTTATTTTACCTTCAGGTGCAGTTTAAGGCTGGGTCCCTTTCCAATCTTAGGAGAGACAATTCAGATTCCTCTGAACTGACACCCCTCATCCCTCTGCTTCCCAGTGGTTATTTTCAAACCTGCTGATCACAGAAGCACAACTCGCCTACTAACGCATTCGGTTTCGGCTTATTGTGGCCTGACTGTACATTGAGCCCGACGCATTTATGCCCATACTGTCCAGTCACTCACAGTCCCACTTCCTGCGTTTCTGTGACTATAAGCAGGGTCATAATGCTCATCGGACCGACCGGTGACGCAGTCGATAGAGATCTCATAGTCCATCATCAAGTCAGGACCCCAAGCAGCTGAGGTCCGTAGTACCTCCCAGCCACTCAGTTTTGAAACCTACGGTCTGCTCCCCATCCCACTTGCTTTGGGTATGGAAACTTTGACCGTTTTCACCAGCCTGGCCTGTTCAAAGCAGGTGCTGTGCCCCTTCCGGCGCACTGCCCCACTACTAGGTTTGGACCGTCGTCCACCTACCACCCAGTGCCCACATATACATTACATGCGACGTTATCTGGGCCGACTAGACGGTAACACAGTAAGATGTTGGTCACCTTGCCAGACACGAGGGCCTTCAGTTTCTCCCCAGCACTATAGAATTGATTTAACGTGCCCAGGGAATCTTCCGATTCCACCGCCGCCTGTTGAGGAGTAGAGGTTCGGAGTGCCCACCTCCTCCCTACTCCTCTCCTGTTAATTCCTTTTCCAAGTCAGCCCAATCACATTTTGCATAATCAACCCAGTTGGTCTTCTCACCTCTCCCCCCTTTTATGAACATCCCTATGGACATAAACCTTACCCGCTTTGCGCACAGACGGACAGGGAGGGAGGAGCATCACGCAAGGGAAAAAAAATGTCCACCACGTCGGCCATAACCTACACCTTACTCTTTACTCTAACTATGTGTATGTGTTTAGTTTAGTACTCTTGCGTTGTGTCATAATCTATATCAGTCATTACCGTTCAGTCACTTCCCGTCCAACACACCAATCAATCACACAGAGGCCCTTGTTCAACGCTTTGGTTGCACAGTCTCCGACCGTTTTCGCCCCCCCCCCCTTCACCCCATGTCGGCCAGCCTCAGCTGAAGCCACTGTTTTTAGGCCCGGACCTCGTCATTTTCTGTCCCATGACTGTATTTCCATGGATCTACAGACGAACGACTCCGTCAGTCTGGAGGTATGTCTCAACCTCCGGCCTTCGTATTTGGGGCTATATTGAAGGAGGGGTAGAGTCCCAAGCGACCTCTCCTCATAATCCACCAATCTCCCACAGGAACTGACTGAACGGGTCACACCATCGTGTCATAATCTAATGAAATGTATTCCTACACATTTTCCCCATGATCCCCCCACTCGTGATGGTCCATCCTCCCTCTCCGACCGAACTGCAAGGGAACAAAAACACAGAACAAATTTTCCTTATACAATATGTCAAATATTTCTCAAGAGACGCCAAATGGTTAATCATTATGCAAAACGTAATGGGACCACTTAACTGTCATTGATCTGATCCAATGTATCTCACGCTCCAACCGTCCTCTCCCCAGATCATAGAGAAACAACAAACAAAACGCAAATAATCAAAAAAAACATTCCAACAGATGTCACATGTAGACCACCTCAATGGTTATTAAAGAAGAAAAGAAAAGAAATTTAAAACCTTTCAAGCCAGCACAGTCACCCTCTACAGGCTCCATTCACACCCATCCAGGCCACACAATCATAGATAAAAATAGAAAAGAAATCCAAAAATTTAAATTCAATACCTCATCCCTACAAAACATTCAACAGAAATCAAATCAAATGCAGTAAAACAAATGATATGAAACAAATGATAATGGTATAACCCAAGTGGTTCGATACCCTCCGTACCTAAACACATTTTGTTATTCTTAAGACTAGTCTCACCTTAAGTGAAAGCTAAGTTGCGTGTGTGCATTCATGTGTGACCAAATTGTGTGAATGTGTTTCTGTGTGTGTCTGTGTGTGTGTGTGTGTGTCTGTGTGTGTGCGTGTGTGTGTGTGTGTGTGCGTGTCTGTGTGTGTGTGTGTGTGTGTGTGTGTGAATGTGAATGGGTGTGTGTGTGTGTGCCTGTGTGTGAATGGGTAGACAAAGCCTCTTTGCCCCCATCCCCCGCTCAATCATTCACTAAAGGACATCTCAATCTCACACATACATACAAAAATTAAATTTAAATAAAAACATTCATATTATAAACATATATCTCTCTCATACACTCGTTAATCAACCACAGACCGACAATGGGTTAGTTCCCCTGCGCCCATCTCTTCTACTCTCTCATCCGGCTACACTCATCCCTGGCTAATACAATTCACACTTAATTTCTACACTCCTACCTACTGCCAGAGAGAGTCTAGGAACTCTCCCTCAACGACAGAACCTCAAAGCAGTCCTAGTACCCTGAGAGTCTACCGCTATTCCTTCTAATCAAACAGGTAGCCCCCCAATGTAATTAACCTCATCTGAGCTGGCTATCCTAATTCAATTACTGTGCTCACTCCTCCATCAGCTGTGTCCTGTATTAGCACGCTTCCTGTCTCAACATTTCCCCTGTCATAAAAATAACTGCCAACTGTTCTCTCACTCTACAACTGTCTCCTGCATCTTCACCCCTCTCTCCTGTTGCATCTAATCTCACTCATCCTGTCATAAAAGAACAAACAGTCATTGTAAACAACAGCTGTACATCCTGACCCCCCTTGGGCCTATTGGCCCGCCTCAAAAGGATTCCTACCCCCCTGGGTAATACAACCCTTCATCTGTAAATCATTAAACGGTTAATCACACTTCTCATCTTCCCAAAGGCAAGCGCCCCCAGGTTTTTGAATTAATATAAAATTATTAAGGATTAATAAAACACTCATGTCAAAATTTGTCATCTTCAGCAAGCCTCCATCAATAAATTATCCTACTAGTCGAAGGCTTGTGTCAACACTTTAACACTATATCAAAGACTTCAACAATCTAAAACAAGCATAAACACATGTCCTAACCATATCAACAGTGTATTAAAGATTTAACAATCTAAAACAAGCATCAGTAAATTATCCTGCTCCACAACCGGGCTTGCATCAAATTTCACTATAAAACATTTAGCAACTAATATAAACATTCTCCTATTTAAATCTCCAGCGTTATTAAAGCTATAACAAGTATCTTACATCAAGCTACATAAAACACAACATTATTATCCTCAAGCTTACCATTGTACACGTTACACAAATTAAAAAACTGGAAATACGCTTTCAACTATAGAACATTTTACATGTAAGCATGTTTCATCTCAGCATAACATTTATAGTGGTTAGTCCTAAATTTGCACCAAGCCTCAATTGTTGTAAACAGGTTTAGGAATGTTCCTATATACAAACGTGACTATTTTTAATCAATCAACTACTCCTCCCCCCTTGGATAAAAATATTCCTGTGTCAAAATGTGCGTACGTAAACCAACCACTAACAATGTTATGTGTCTTAGCCCGTGCACTTGTATTAAATCGCCAATGTACTAACAAAACTGCTTTCTTACACAGACAACAAGGCCCCACCAACAAATTATAATCTCCCCTAAAACTGAGACCTGTGTCCACATAATAACAGTGTACTAAAGATTTCCCTCATACAAACCTCTTAAAATAATCAAAACACACTTGTACATCCTAAAAAGCACATTATTTATCAGTTAAGTTCCCACCATGCTATGTCTGATAACTGTAAACAGGATATTCCGGGAACGCCTACCACTGTATACAGATGACATGTGACTATAATGTAGACGCTTTAATCAAAATATGACGCAAGCGATATGCCTTGGATAAGACTCCCCCTGTGTAACATATTTACTGCCCATTTATTACAAGTAAGTTAAGGGCATGTATTTTAAATCATCCCACCACATGCTTACACCTATATAATTTGTAGTAACACCACCAAACCCACTCCCAGAACATTGTTTACAACCCACAGAATGTACAATATACTTAATACAACCATTTTACATAATGCAGAGTCCATTATAATGTACAATATACAATTACCCGTTATCCCTGGCCCCGAGCGAATTATGAATTACGAATGCATGGATCCACGCTGTACCGCGCATGCGCAGTGGCCAACGTTGCGACTGTCCCCATAACGTTGCTACGACAACCAAATTCTGCCACACATTCATCACATGCCCCGACATTCATAACCTGCCACGTTCTCTACCCCTCCCCAAACATCATTCTCAAAACTCGAAACGTAACATATGTCGCCCGCAAACGCCACACAACAACAGCCCGCAAGCTAACTAGCTTAGCCAGCTCTGATGCGACGTTCAAGGCCCTCACGGAAGCCGTGCTTTCCAAGATCCATTCATCCACGCAATTCGCTCAGTACCAATCAAAGCATAAACAACTCACACAAGCCTAAAATAACCAACCCCTGTAAAAGAAGAATAATTTTTAAAACATTCTCACCAACCAACGCCGCACATATAGTCAACACGAATCCTTTCTCCTACCCTTCTCTTCTTCCGGCTCCATGGGCGCTTTCACACTCTCCACGCAACACCATGACGTCATCAAGCAGCGACTTCTTAATATCGTACACAATCGTTACCGCATTAATAATAACCCTCAAAACGGCCACAATTTCGCCACCCTGCGCCTCAATCCGCCTCTTACTTGTAACCGCCGCCACAGTGTTTAATCAATCCTCTCATAACGCCATTGTAACGTCCCCAGTTTCACCGCGGACTTTTCCACAGAGCTAAGCTAGCTAGCCCCAGCCAACAGTAGGACTCGCCTCAAACATAATATGTCCGTTGGTCATCAAAATATCATAACAAAACCATTAAGTACTTATCAGTCAGTTCGACCGAATCGTTTTTGTATCACAGCGAACGTAATTAATCAACAGGCCGGTTTCGCTCAAGAGAACGTACTACGCACCCTGAACACGCCGGCACCCTACATCTCCATTAACTACTACGTTTTAATCCTGCAATCGCACAGACCCCTGCGCTGATCATGCCAGGGTCAACAACCTTTCACCATACTTGACTCGTATGTTCTGAAATAGTAACAGAACCCTTAGCCCGACGCAATTATGCCCATACTGACCCGTCACTCACGGTCCCCGTCCCGCTATCTGTGACTACAAGCAGGGACACAATGCACCTTGGACCCAGCTCCCCTTCCATTTCAGAACAGTCAAATCTCCTCGTCTTACCTGCGCCCTCTTCCTGAGAATAATTTTAGGGCAATTATATACTCAGAACGCGCCCCTGTCGTATACAACAGAATAACCGTGCTTCCTAGCAAGAAAAGCCTTTTACCTGCCGTCATGCGACGCTAGCTCCCACAACATGACCAGATAGTCTGTGCGCCACCACCCTTCCTGGTGCAACTCCCCCGTATAGTTCATAACGTACATTCCATACGAGTTAACTAACCCCCGTGGCCCGCTGGGCCGAGACCGGCCTCCTGTGTCTGAACGAACACACAAACACAAAAAGCCTACGTTTGCATGTTCACTGCACAACAAGCGCGATCGTCATACCTCCGGACACACAAGCTAAAATATTGTTGTTGTTGATATAGTCTGTTTTCAGTATAAAGCAGTTCTTTGTTGTCCTGGCTGACAAAACAAAGCAGTCTGTTTCCAGTATAAAGCTGGTCTTTGTTGTCCTGGCTGACAAAACAAAGCTCTATTGTTAATAATATTGCATTTACCGCTCCAGTTGTTCCCACCGCAACCCCCAACCCTGCATGCAGACGCCATATTCACCGCGGGCCCCAAACAGTGGCGTACACAACCAACCTCCATCCTTCTCCTCTCCCTCATCCATTCAGACAACAAGCCCATCGTTAATCACTCCAAACGCAGCAACACCCCAGCTCTTCGCCCCGTGTCCCCAACACACAGCAAGATCCAGATATGATACATATAACAAGACCCTACCGCACCTTTTCAGGGGGAGACACGAAGGGTAGGGCAACACGGCACCATTTCTGTAGTAAAATCCCACAGACGTTCTACAATAATTTGAGGTTATTGTAGCACAATTACAATGAGATTGATTATCTGGAAGGAGGAGGAAAGATTCATACTTGATAGAATGGTTGGTCTCCACATCTGGCTTAATGCAGATGAAGAATAAAACGTGTACGCCAGACAAACCAGAATTGTAGTTCAACTCAGCTGATTTATTTGATCAGAGCCAGGAGTTCAAGGTGAATAGAAGGTTGACTTCTACATACAACAGATGATCAGAGAATATTTAACAGCTGTCTGTTGTACAGAAATATCACAATCAGGTTTGCATCCCAAACCTAAATACTGCACATCAAACAGTCACTTGGTTAACATAATTTGAACATACATGGTTTACTGTACACATTATACATGAGTAAATCTGGTTTACAGATCAGGGATCTGTACAACATTACTCTAATCTATAAACAACCATTTGGTGTTTCCCATGATTTTACTCACGTAGAATGCATTCAGCTCACAGTTGTTTCTGGGTGGTTTAGCGGTGGGGGAGCCCCCAGACCCCTGGTTGGGTCCGAGAGCTCCTGAATAACCCTGTGTAGGGCCCTATATACTATCATTTCTAGCCAATAATACATATGGCTGGTCCAATCCTAGCGTCTTCTTGTGGGGGGTGTCCTGTGGGCGCTGGCAGCCCCTCCCTCTGGGTTTCTCTGGGGGGAGGCTGGCTGCCCCCCCCTTTGATCTCCCGTGTGGATCTTGACTCAATACCCAGAGGGGGACGCTAGTGGCCCCCGTCAGTGTCTTCCTGATTGGGTCTGTCCCTACAGAAATCTCCTCTTAAATGAATAATATATAACTTTAACATTCCTTCTATATGGCTATAGATGTCTAATATCATCCAAGTACAGTCAGTGCTTTCTAAGACTGATACCAGACATCATATTATACCTTTTGATACTAAACAGTTGATTAATAGATTACTTTGTCTGTGAGTTAGTGTTCATGCTTCAACAAGTCTAAACTGGTCTGCCTTGTGGTCAACCCAGCTTTCTCTGATCAGCATTTACATATAGTCAGTTCGAGAAGGTGTCGTTTGTTCCCTAATTTAGTCATTGCTTGAGTGGGGGTTGAAGTAACTGTTGCAGCTGTTATCTGATACAGCTGTCTCAACTGACAGTTGAGACTGTAGCCACTGAGTCCACTCTGCTATTGAAAGGTACATCTGGCTTTACATTTATGGTTCTCTAATTTATTCACACATATTAATTATGAAATTCCAAGGCAATATTACCACACTGTTATTGAAATTATCTCTCTGTCTGTCTCTCTATTATGTCTGTGTGTGTGTGTCTCTCTATTATGTCTGTGTGTGTGTGTGTGTGTCTCTGTATGTCTGTGTGTGTCTGTCTGTCTCTCTCTGTCTGTATGTGTGTGTGTGTGTGTTTCTTTCTGTCTGTCTGTCCATATGTATGTGGGTGTGTGTGTGTCTCTGTTCATTTGTAATGGTTATCAGCTGTATTGATATGCATGTTTGCAAAGAAAAGCATTCTCTTTCACTCATCTCCTCTTCCCTCCTTCTTTACCATATAAGGTCAACTGTGACACAGTGTCAGTGAGCCAGCAAGTTGAAACACACGTCAATACATTAGCTGCATGTCTCAAAGTGTCTTCTTGTGGAAGTGTGTGTGTGTGTGTGTGTGTGTGTGTGTGTGTGTGTGTGTGTGTGTGTGTGTGTGTGTGTGTGTGTGTTTGTGTTTGTGACCACTTCCTCTCCTCCGTTGGCTTCATTCTCTTGACTTGAGTCAGGAAGTCTACCGTTAGATACAGGAAGTGTGTGCGTGTGTGTGTGTGTGTGTGTGTGTGTGTGTGTGTGTGTGTGTGTGTGTGTGGTGGAACATTTTCTTTTGCAAAACAAGAAATGAGAAAGACATCAGCAGTGGAGTTCACAACTATACACATATACACACAGTAACACACAGCTATACACATGCACACAGTGACACACATCTATACACATATACACACAGTAACACACAACTATACACATATACACACAGTAACACACAGCTATACACATACACACAGTAACACACAACTATACACATATACACACACACAGTAAAACACAATATACACAGTAACACACAGCTATACACATATACACACAGTAACACACAACTATACACATATACACACAGTAACACACAACTATACATATATACACACACAGTAAAACACAATATACACAGTAACACACAGCTATACACATATACACACAGTAACACACAACTATACACATATACACACAGTATCACACAATAATTATACACAGTAACACACAGCTATACACACAGTAACACACAACTATACACATATACACACACAGTAAAACACAATAATTATACACAGTAACACACAGCTATACACATATACACACAGTAACACACAGCTATACACATATACACACAGTAAAACACAATAATTATACACAGTAACACACAGCTATACACACACAGTAAGACACAACTATACACATATACACACAGTAACACACAATAATTATACACAGTAAGTAAACATATACACACAGTAACACACAATAATTATACACAGTAACACACAGATATATACATATACATACAGTAACACACAACAACTATAAACATATACACACAGTAACACACAACAATACACATATACACACACAGTAAAACACAATAATTATACACAGTAACACACAGCTATACACACACAGTAACACACAACTATACACATATACACACAGTAACACAATAATTATACACAGTAACACACAGCTATACACATATACACACAGTAACACACAATAATTATACACAGTAACACACAGATATATACATATACATACAGTAACACACAACAACTATACACATATACACACAGTAACACACAACAATACACATATACACACAGTAACACAATAATTATACACAGTAACACACAGCTATACACACAGTAACACACAATAATTATACACAGTAACACACAGATATATACATATACATACAGTAACACACAACAACTATACACATATACACACAGTAACACACAACAATACACATATACACAGTAACACACAACTATACACATATACACACAGTGACACAAAACTATACACATATACACATAGTAACACACAACTATACACATATACACACAGTAACACACAGCTATACACAATTACACATATACACACAGTAACACACAACTATACACATATACACAGTAACACACAACTATACACATATACACACAGTAACACACAGCTATACATATATACACACAGTAACACACAACTATACACATATACACACACAGTAAAACACAATATACACAGTAACACACAGCTATACACATATACACACAGTAACACACAACTATACACATATACACACAGTAACACACAACTATACACATATACACACAGTAACACACAACTATACACATATACACACACAGTAAAACACAATATACACAGTAACA
Source organism: Notolepis coatsorum (assembly GCF_963971535.1). Taxonomy (NCBI): domain Eukaryota; kingdom Metazoa; phylum Chordata; class Actinopteri; order Aulopiformes; family Paralepididae; genus Notolepis; species Notolepis coatsorum. The sequence goes on from NC_140177.1 coordinate 8,846,727, forward strand.
CACAGCTATACACATATACACACAGTAACACACAACTATACACATATACACACAGTAACACACAATAATTATACACAGTAACACACAACTATACACATATACACACAGTAACACACAACTATACACATATACACACACAGTAAAACACAATATACACAGTAACACACAGCTATACACATATACACACAGTAACACACAACTATACACATATACACACAGTAACACACAATAATTATACACAGTAACACACAGCTATACACACAGTAACACACATCTATACACATATACACACACAGTAAAACACAATAATTATACACAGTAACACACAGCTATACACATATACACACAGTAACACACAGCTATACACATACACACACAGTAAAACACAATAATTATACACAGTAACACACAGCTATACACACAGTAACACACAACTATACACATATACACACAGTAACACACAATAATACACATATACACAGTAACACACAACTATACACATATACACACAGTGACACAAAACTATACACATATACACATAGTAACACACAACTATACACATATACACACAGTAACACACAGCTATACACAATTACACATATACACACAGTAACACACAACTATACACATATACACAGTAACACACAACTATACACATATACACACAGTAACACACAGCTATACATATATACACACAGTAACACACAACTATACACATATACACATACAGTAAAACACAATATACACAGTAACACACAGCTATACACATATACACACAGTAACACACAACTATACACATATACACACAGTAACACACAACTATACACATATACACACAGTAACACACAACTATACACATATACACACACAGTAAAACACAATATACACAGTAACACACAGCTATACACATATACACACAGTAACACACAACTATACACATATACACACAGTAACACACAATAATTATACACAGTAACACACAACTATACACATATACACACAGTAACACACAACTATACACATATACACACACAGTAAAACACAATATACACAGTAACACACAGCTATACACATATACACACAGTAACACACAACTATACACATATACACACAGTAACACACAATAATTATACACAGTAACACACAGCTATACACACAGTAACACACATCTATACACATATACACACACAGTAAAACACAATAATTATACACAGTAACACACAGCTATACAAATATACACACAGTAACACACAGCTATACACATACACACACAGTAAAACACAATAATTATACACAGTAACACACAGCTATACACACACAGTAACACACAACTATACACATATACACACAGTAACACACAATAATTATACACAGTAACACACAGCTATACACATATACACACAGTAACACACAATAATTATACACAGTAACACACAGATATATACATATACATACAGTAACACACAACAACTATACACATATACACACAGTAACACACAACAATACACATATACACAGTAACACACAACTATACACATATACACACAGTGACACAAAACTATACACATATACACATAGTAACACACAACTATACACACAGTAACACACAGCTATACACAATTACACATATACACAGTAACACACAACTATACACATATACACAGTAACACACAACTATACACATATACACACAGTAACACACAGCTATACACATATACACACAGTAACACACAACTATACACATATACACACACAGTAAAACACAATATACACAGTAACACACAGCTATACACATATACACACAGTAAGACACAACTATACACATATACACACAGTAACACACAATAATTATACACAGTAAGTAAACATATACACACAGTAACACACAATAATTATACACAGTAACACACAGATATATACATATACATACAGTAACACACAACAACTATACACATATACACACAGTAACACACAACAATACACATATACACACACAGTCAAACACAATAATTATACACAGTAACACACAGCTATACACACACAGTAACACACAACTATACACATATACACACAGTAACACAATAATTATACACAGTAACACACAGCTATACACATATACACACAGTAACACACAATAATTATACACAGTAACACACAGATATATACATATACATACAGTAACACACAACAACTATACACATATACACACAGTAACACACAACAATACACATATACACACAGTAACACAATAATTATACACAGTAACACACAGCTATACACACAGTAACACACAATAATTATACACAGTAACACACAGATATATACATATACATACAGTAACACACAACAACTATACACATATACACACAGTAACACACAACAATACACATATACACAGTAACACACAACTATACACATATACACACAGTGACACAAAACTATACACATATACACATAGTAACACACAACTATACACATATACACACAGTAACACACAGCTATACACAATTACACATATACACACAGTAACACACAACTATACACATATACACACACAGTAAAACACAATATACACAGTAACACACAGCTATACACATATACACACAGTAACACACAACTATACACATATACACACAGTAACACACAACTATACACATATACACACAGTAACACACAACTATACACATATACACACATAGTAAAACACAATATACACAGTAACACACAGCTATACACATATACACACAGTAACACACAACTATACACATATACACACAGTAACACACAATAATTATACACAGTAACACACAACTATACACATATACACACAGTAACACACAACTATACACATATACACACACAGTAAAACACAATATACACAGTAACACACAGCTATACACATATACACACAGTAACACACAACTATACACATATACACACAGTAACACACAATAATTATACACAGTAACACACAGCTATACACACAGTAACACACATCTATACACATATACACACACAGTAAAACACAATAATTATACACAGTAACACACAGCTATACACATATACACACAGTAACACACAGCTATACACATACACACACAGTAAAACACAATAATTATACACAGTAACACACAGCTATACACACAGTAACACACAACTATACACATATACACACAGTAACACACAATAATTATACACAGTAACACACAGCTATACACACACAGTAACACACAACTATACACATATACACACAGTAACACACAATAATTATACACAGTAACACACAGCTATACACATATACACACAGTAACACACAATAATTATACACAGTAACACACAGATATATACATATACATACAGTAACACACAACAACTATACACATATACACACAGTAACACACAACAATACACATATACACAGTAACACACAACTATACACATATACACACAGTGACACAAAACTATACACATATACACATAGTAACACACAACTATACACACAGTAACACACAGCTATACACAATTACACATATACACAGTAACACACAACTATACACATATACACAGTAACACACAACTATACACATATACACACAGTAACACACAGCTATACACATATACACACAGTAACACACAACTATACACATATACACACACAGTAAAACACAATATACACAGTAACACACAGCTATACACATATACACACAGTAACACACAACTATACACATATACACACAGTAACACACAACTATACACATATACACACACAGTAAAACACAATATACACAGTAACACACAGCTATACACATATACACACAGTAACACACAACTATACACATACACACAGTGACACACAATAATTATACACAGTAACACACAACTATACACATATACACACAGTAACACACAACTATACACATAATACACACAGTGACACAAAACTATACATATACACACACAGTAACACCCAACTATACACATATACACACAGTAACATATAACAACTATACACATAAGATAAGAAATGCATATACACACAGTAACATTCCCACATTCTTGCTGTGCTATTCTCTCTCCTCTCCTCTCATCTCCTTTCTCTATACTCCTCTCCTCTCTCATCTCCTCTCCTCTCCTCCCATCTCATCTCGTATATCTACTCTCTACTCCTCTCATCTCCTCTCCTCTTCTCTCTTCTTCTCTCCTCTCATCTTCTCTTCTCTCCTCTCCTTTCGTCTCTTCTCTTCTCTCTTATCTTCTCTCCTCTCCTCTCTTCTCTCATCTTCTGTCCTCTCTTTTTTAAGTCTCTTTTTTTCCTCCTCTCATTCGCTCGTTCCAATCATTATCAGCGAAAACTGAAAACCAACTTGTGTGTGTTAACAGGGACATGCTTTGCCTTGAGGATTAAACAAGTACAAGCATCTCTCTCTCTCTCTCTCTCTCTCTCTCTCTCTCTCTCTCTCTCTCTCTCTCTCTCTCTCTCTCTCTCTCTCTCTCTCTCTCTCTCTCTCTCTCTCTCTCTTGTGCTAGCATGCCCCAACCACAGCTGCATAGCTAGGACTATGCAAAGAGAGAGAGAGGGAAATAGTACTCTGGTAACAGTAGAAATGCCCTGATAGAATAGTACTCTGGTAACAGTAGTAATACCCTGATAGAATAGTACTCTGGTAACAGTAGTAATACTCTGATAGAATAGTACTCTGGTAACAGTAGTAATAATCTGATAGAATAGTACTCTGGTAACAGTAGTAATACCCTGATAGAATAGTACTCTGGTAACAGTAGTAATACCCTGATAGAATAGTACTCTGGTAACAGTAGTAATACTCTGATAGAATAGTACTCTGGTAACAGTAGTAATCCTCTGATAGAATAGTACTCTGGTAACAGTAGTAATACTCTGATAGAATAGTACTCTGGTAACAGTAGTAATACTCTGATAGAATAGTACTCTGGTAACAGTAGTAATACCCTGATAGAATAGTACTCTGGTAACAGTAGTAATACTCTGATAGAATAGTACTCTGGTAACAGTAGTAATACCCTGATAGAATAGTGGTCTGGTAACTCTATTCTATCAGAATCTAACTAGATTCGTGTACCGGATCTGCTCTCTGGTAAACAAGAATACCCTGAAGACTCTAACAGGAGCACTCATTCAAAGGTACTACGACTATGCTTGCACCTCATGGTACCAAAGCACCTCAAAGGCGCTAAAAACAAGACTACAAACATCACAAAATAAACTGGTCAGACTACTGCTTGACCTTACTCCTAGAACCCACCTCACCCCTGCCCACTTTGACAACCTAGGATGGCTTAGAGTAGACAACAGAGTACAGCAACTTGCAATGGGCCTGGTCTACAAGATACAGTACACCACTAAGGTACCCATGTACATGTCAAAATACTTCCCAAAGGTCAGTGAATACCACGACCACAACACCAGAGGGAGCTCCACAAATCATGTTCAACCCAGATTCGGCTCAAACAAGGGACTAAGCACGTTTCGCAATTATGCCACAACAATGTGGAATGCCCTACCCAAAGCTGTAAAGGAATGTGAATCACTACCCACTTTCAAAACCACCCTCAAAGAGCACCTACGGGAGACTGCAATTCGAAACTGGCCCCTGTAAATGTCCAAACCCAACCCCCTCCAATGTACAGTCCACCCCCCCCCCCCCGCCTACCCAACCCCCCCCCCCACCCCCCCCCACCCCCCCCCAACCTCCTCCAATGTACAGTTTCTTCCCCCTCAAATGTATATACGCTCTTTTTAGACTTTTTTTGTACTCATAAACAGTACTGTATATTTGTAGATCTGGTATGTCAGAAATGTCTAGATGTAACAGTACTGTCTACCTGTATGTCATGTATGTCATATTGATGAATTGAAAATGGGGGACCCGAAAGTCTTTCTCAGGTCTGCATCCCCTTAACAATTGTGTGTATTGAGCTGTACTGTATTGTACCCATTCTGCAATCTGTTAATAAAATGTTCAATCAATCAATAACAGTAATAATACCCTGATAGAATAGTACTCTGGTAACAGTAAATAATACACTGATAGAATAGTACTCTGGTAACAGTAGAAATACCCTGATAGAATATTACTCTGGTAACAGTAAATAATACACTGATAGAATAGTACTAAAAGTAGTCAAATGTACAGATACTGAGGAAGTGATGAAGAAAAAGAAGTGATGAAGAAAAAGAAGTGATGAAGAAAAAGTAGCGATGAAGAAAAGGAAGGGTAGAAGTTCCTCTCGTGCTGGTGGTGAGGTTTCCTGTGGCAGCTCTTCACACAACAAGACTTCCTCACCATATTTCAACCCAGAGATCCTCCTGTCAACACGTACAGTCAAGTGGAGCGATCCAGAACGATAGGTTATATAGATAACCTAGTTATATTAGTATAGGCTAAGCTCCCGCTCTGAGCCTTACGAGATACTCCATATCGCCTGTGATACCTAATGTATCTCCCACGAACAAAAACACATGCACCCCACCTGTATGGGGCCCCGCCCCTTATGGTGGTATCACCCATATAATCATGACTCTGGTCATGACACACCCTTCCTCGCCAAAAACCCGTCCCAGGAAAAGATCCCTCAAGAGGGAACTCAGGGCGCGCAGAGCGGGAGCTTAGCCTATACTAATATAACTAGGTTATCTACATAACCTATCGTTATATTTCGTATGGCATCGCTCCCGCTCTGAGCCTTACGAGATAATGGGGAAGAGCGGGTGCGAGACCCGACAGATGTACCCCCTGAGGACCCGTAAGCCCACATCAAGGGGTGCGGGGAGCCCTGTCACCCCATCCTTCCTAACGAAGGGGGGGCGCAGTCAACTCCACCTGAATGCGAACAAGAGGGAGCCAGAACCCCTTGAACACACCGTACAGGCGGAACCACGTGTGACTCAACACACTGCGGCCCATACCCATACACTCCCACTACCCGACCAAAGGACGGGAAGCAGGAAAGGCCACAGACCCCAGAACCGCCTGGGAGACAGAACCCCCGGTCATGTCCATGAGGTAAAACCTTACAAAGGGGCCCGGTGAGGACCATGAAGCTGCAGCACAGATGTCCTCCACCGAGGCCCCACCCAGGAGAGCGGCAGAGGCAGCCACCCCACGAGTGGAGTGCGCCCTGACGCCCCCAGGGGGATCCTGCCCAGCCAACGTGTAGCAGAGGGCAATACCCTCGCACAACCAATGGGACAGGCGCTGCTTCGACAGTGCCTTACCAGCACGAGCCCCACCGTAACAGACAAAAAGCTGATCGGTAACCCTGAAGTCCTGAGTACGGCTGAGGTAAAACCCCAAAGCACGGACTGGACATGACAGGTGAAGGCCCGCATCTAACTCACTAGTGTGAGGAGGAGGACGAAAAGCCTGAACCACAATATCCCGGGAGCGGAAGGAACTCCGGATATTCTTAGGCACGAAAGCAGGATTAGGTCGCAGAGTGGCACCGCAATCGGTCCGAAAAGACAGGCACTCTGGACGTACCGAGAGAGCACAGAGCTCACCCACGCGTTTAGCGGAAGTGACAGCCAGTAGGAACGCGGTCTTGAAAGACAGCTGTCCCAACGGCGCCTGCTCGAGCGGCTCAAACGGGGCCAAGGACAACCGACCGAGGACCAATTGAAGATCCCAAGTCGGAGCCAAGGAGCGTTGCACCGGCTTAACGCGTCGAGCGCCAAGCAGGAAACGCTTCACAAGAGGGTGGCTGAACAAGACATTCCCCTCAAATCCCTCATGATAGGAGGATATAGCTGCTGCATATACCCTCACTGTCGAAGCCGACAGACTATCAAGGAGAGACTGGAGATAACCCAGAACAGCATCCAGGGGGCAGGAGACTGGGTCCCAGCCCCCCCCCTTACACCATTCTTGGAACGCACGCCACCTGCCCGCGTAAACCGCGACAGTGGAGGGAGCATGCGCACACCGGATGGTATCAACCACAGCGGGATCCATCCTCTCCAGACTCACCCTCCCACCAGCCACACCACCAGGCGTTGACCCAACACCGGAGGCTGGACAAGCACTCCGTTGTGCTGCGAGAGGGCCGTCGCTGACCACGGAATGACCCAAGGAGGAGCGACCAGAAGCTGGATTAAGACCGGGAACCACACTGACGTGCCCCGGTCCGGCGCGACCAGGATCACCGTCCTGCGCTCCCTCCGTATCCGCTCCAACAGCTGACTCAACAGCTGTACAGGAGGGAAGGCGTACAGAAGACCGGGCGGCCATGGAAAGGTCGAGAAGGCATCCACCCCCAAGGGGGGATGATCCGCTCGACTGAGCGAGAACCACAAGGGGCACTTGTGAGAACGTCGGCACGCAAACAGATCTACCGAGGCCTCCCCGAACCGATCCCAGATCTGTCTGACTATGTCGGGGCGGAGTTCCCACTCGTCGTGACGAGGACCGCCCCGAGACATTATATCCGCCGCCACATTTTCCGTACCAGGAACGTGGAGCGCCCGCAGACTGCGCAGCCTGCGGGATGCCCATAGCAACAGTTCGCGCGCCACCCGGAGCAGGCGGGCGGAACGAGTCCCACCCTGCCTGTTGATATACGCCGCCGCCGTCACATTGTCTGTCCTGATCAAAACATGCTGGCCTACCACCAGGTGGCCGAGCCGTTTGAGGACCAGGAGGACCGCCTTCAACTCCAACACATTGATATGCAGGACAGCTGGGTCGGCATGACCCGTCCAGCTGCCCCCCACTGCGTGGGTCCGAAACGCCCCTCCCCAACCTGTGAGAGAGGCGTCGGTGAAAACCGTGACGTGGGAGCCTCTGCTGCCCATGGGGACCCCAGCGGAGAGGATACCCAGCCTCCCCCAGTGGGCGAGATCCCCCCATATCGACAAAGGAACCGTCAACCGTCTCCCTTTGCCCCACACCGGATCTATTCTCAAAGAGAGAAACCACCTCTGTATCCGCCTCATAAAGAGGAGGCCAAGAGGAACCACCGCGTGGGCCGCCGACATAAGGCCCAGCAGACGCATCACCTGCAGCGCCGTAACCGTCCCTCCCAGACGGAAACCCCCGAGCGCGTGACGGAGATCCCCCCGACGCTGCTCCGAGAGGGTCGCAAGCATGGGCTTCGACCTCAATGTCAAGCCCAAGTACTCCACCTGTTGACTGGGAAGAGGGGTACTCTTCTTCCAATTCACAGCAAAACCCAGGCTGGTGAGGAATTCCACCACCAGTCGAGTATGAGACCTGGCAACCTCCTCTGAACGGCTGAGGAGCAGAATGTCGTCGAGATAGAACAAAACTCGTATCCCCCGACGACGTAAAGGCCCCAGAGCAGCCGCCACGCACTTGGTGAATGTGCGGGGAGCCAGAGAATAACCGAACGGCATTCTGTGGTACTCGTACGCCACGCCCTGAAACAGGAACCGTAGGAACTTCCTGTGAGGAGGGAAAATGGGTATGTGAAAATACGCATCCTTCAGGTCTATGGAGGTGAACCAGTCCCCCCTCCTGACAGCAAGCAGAAGGAGTCGGACGGTCAACATCCTGAATGGTCTCACTACAATCAACCGATTGAACATGGACAGATTCAGTATAGGTCTGACCCCCCCAGTTTTCTTGGGCACCAGAAAATAACGGGAGTAGACGCCTGACATTGCGTCCTCTCTCGGGACCACAACGACGGCCTGCTTCGCCAACAGAGATCGAATCTCGGCGGCCAGGGCTGTCACCGCGCCCGACCCTGACAACAGGGTCGGCACCAAACCTGAGAACGGAGGATGGGGCCGCGCAAACTGCAAAACCAGCCCCGCCTCTAACGTTCTCCTCATCCACCGATTCAAGGGACATTCCCGTCGCCATATGTGAATATAATCCCACAGCGCCCCCGCCGTCAACTGACGCTGGGCCGCAAGGAACAGCAGATAATTGGCCCGGTCCCCCCCGTCGTGCAAAGCACCCAAGGGGGGACCCCGACAGAAAGGGCCGGTTTGATACGGGAGGAGCGGTCATCAAACTTGTGGACACACACTCACCCCCTGAACACCCCTCCAGCACACGCTGAGGAGCCGTTCCGCAGCCAGACACGCAAGGCCTGAGGACCCCATGGGCTCCTACACGCCGAAGCCCTGCAGTGATATTACTACCACTCAAATCACGCCAGCCTCTCCTTTGCAGACCACTGCCGGTTTGACGGGAGTGGGAGGCAACAGCGCGATACCCCGCCTGGCGAGGGCGAAGCCGGGGTAACCCCTGCTGAGCATTCAACAGAAGAGGCACCGAGTCCCCCTGCTGACCACTGAAGCTAGTGGCAGCTGCAACACCAGGTTCCACCCACCCACAACCTGCGGTGTAGGAACCACGCGACGACGGAACATTCTCACGGACAGACCCAGGCTCAGCCATCAACTGGGTGTCAGCCCCTGTCTCCATGAGAAGTGAAGAATGGGGCCGCATACGCTTCAAAGAAGGTTCGCGGCCCGCAGCCAAAGGAGAACGCTCAAAGCCCCGCTTCTGGGGATACCAGAGAGGGGACCGAACGGGGAGCGGGCTGCTCGTGGCAAAATGACGACGGGGTGGTTTACCAACCCCGAAATCACCAAAAATGGCCGATCCCTCGGCCGCCAAGACTGTCGGCCTTGCGAAACCCTGTCGATTCTCCAACCAGGGCACCACTGGCGGGGGAAACATGGCCGCCTGTCGAGGATCTCGCCACAGTCGTTGACGAGACCGTGCTCCCACCCCTGGCTGCACAGCGTGAGGCGGTGTAGGACCCGAATCAAAAACCGCCTGCGCCTCCACAGAACGCCCAAAAAGACTATCTGTGGAAAAAGGAGTCGTGAGGAGAGAAAACCTATCCTCTTCCCCAAGAGGAGACTGCTCCAACCAAAGATGCCTAACAACCAAAGTCGATAGCATCCGAATCCTCCCCGCAGTTATAGCTTGCGACTGAGTCAAGATCTCTATAACACCACAAACATGAATCACGTTCATAGTGTCGGTTGGACTCAAAGACCTACAACCCGACGCCATCTTGGATAGGAAAGTAGCCAGCTGAGCCACAACACTGGCCGCCGCTAAATGCCATCCTGCAGCAGTATACCACTCATCCGTCCATACTGCCACCCTCCGAGCCGACATGCTATCAAGCAACGGCCGGGCGGAACGTCGTTCATCCCCGCCTGGGCACAACAAAGAAGCTACCTGGCTACTTAGCCAAGGTACCCCCGGGCTGCACCCCGTCGTCAGCCCCTTCACCCGCAAAAAAGGTAAATAGAGCTCAGCGAACCCCCCCACACCCACCACCGACTGACCTTCATCAATGAAGGTGGCAAGAGGAGGGAAAAGCGGAATCCCGCGGCGGGGATTATTAGACATTCCAGCGTCAACATCAGTGTTAGCAGAAGAAGCAGCAGTAGCATTAGCATTAGCAGTAGCAGTAGCATTAGCGTCAACAGCATGTTCCAGGATCGCCAAGACATCGCCCACTACAGTGGAACGATCGCCAAGCCGCCCCGGCCCTGGTGCCGAAACATACTCCACAGCACGACCAACACCGACATCGACGCCTACCGACACAGACCTCACCTTTGTACAAGCCGACCCGATAGCCAAACCTTGCACGCTGCTCCTCGGTCCGTCGCCGTCAGCCGAGGAACCACCAGCACAGGTCTGCGTCGTCGAAACAAGCTCCGGAGAATCCAGGGAAACACAATCCTCCGGTAAGCCCTCAACATTATTAATCTTCCTTAATCTTTTCATTCCGCTAGCTCGCATAGTGCATAGCATCCAGTGCGCTGGGACGAAAATAGAGGAAGGGTGTGTCATGACCAGAGTCATGATTATATGGGTGGTACCACCATAAGGGGCGGGGCCCCATACAGGTGGGGTGCATGTGTTTTTGTTCGTGGGAGATACATTAGGTATCACAGGCGATATGGAGTATCTCGTAAGGCTCAGAGCGGGAGCGATGCCATACGAAATATAACTGTGATGTCAGCTTCCCAAAGCGGTAGAGGTTGAGAAGTGAACGTACTGTATGTAATGTATGAAAAGTAAAAGTACACATTTCTGTATGGTTGCATTTCAGTGCTTGGGAATGTTGACCTGTACAGGATAAAGGAGTTCGCTAACATCTGCTCAACCTTGTGAAAATGTAAGCCTATGCTATTTTTTTAATCCATCTACTAAACTAAGGCTTCAAATCAAATCAAATGAAATTAATTTGTAAGGCCCGACAACACACGTTAATGTCCCCATGGGCCGGACACGTCTTCTTTACTCTTCCTAATTTATGCAAATGACATGTCGTCAGCCTGTGACTGCAACTTGTTCCTGTTTGCGGACGACTCAGCCCTGCTGGTCTCTGACAAGAACAAGTTGCAGGTTGAAAAAACCCTCAGCACGGAACTAGGCAAAATCTGCATATGGCTCGCTGATAACAAACTATCATTACACATGGGCAAAACAGAGTCCATTCTCTTCGGTTCAAATAACAAACTCAGCAAGACCGACGGCTTCTCAGTTACAGTGGGTGACAATATTGTCACAAGGAAAGACGAAATTACCTACCTGGGTTCCATCCTAGAGGCAAATCTTTCCTGTGACAAAATGGCATCCAATGTAATAAAAAAAGTCAACCAACGAACTAGATTCTTGTACCGGATCTCCTCTCTGGTAAACAAGAATACCCTGAAGACTCTGGCAGGAGCACTCATTCAAGGGTACTATGACTATGCGTGCACCTCATGGTACCAAAGCACCTCAAAGGCGCTTAAAACAAAATTACAAACATCACAAAACAAACTGGTCAGACTACTACTTGACCTGAACCCCAGAACCCACCTCACCTCTGCCCACTTTGACAACCTAGGATGGCTTAGAGTAGACGACAGAGTACAGCAACTTGCAATGGGCCTGGTCTACAAGATACACTATACGACCGGGGTGCCCATGTACATGTCAAAATACTTCCCAAAGGTCAGTGAATACCACAACCACTACACCAGAGGAAGCTCAACAAATCATGTTAAACCCAGATTCGGCTCAAACAAGGGACTAAACACGTTTCGCAATTATGCCACAACAATGTGGAACGCCCTACCCAAAGCTGTAAAGGAATGTGAATCCCTGCCCACATTCAAAACCGCTCTTAAAGAGCACCTACGGGAGGCTGCAATTCGAAACTGGCCACCGTAAATGCCCAAAACCCCCACCACCTCCTAATAGACAGTCTCCTCCCCACCGCATGTATATATTCCCTCCCCGCCGTATGTATATTTCCCTCCCACCCACCCACCCCCTCCTAATGTACAGTCCCCTCCCCATCATATGTATATACTCTGTCAGGATCTAGGGGTAACAGTACTGTATATTTGAATACCGCTTATGTCACAAATGTATCAGTACTAAATACCTATATGTCCCTATGCCATAAATGTCATGTATGTTGTGTATGTCATAAATGTCTATATGAATTGAAAATGGGGGACCCTGATGGAAACAAGACAAACGTCTTTCTCAGGTCTGCATCCCCTTAACAATTGTATGTATTGAGCCGTACTGTATTGTACCCATTCTGCAATCTGTTAAATAAAGTTTTCATTCATTCATTCATTCATTCAAACAAGTCAAGAAGAAACATCACAATAAGTCAAGAACAAAACAAAAACACCATAAAGTCCAAAGAATTTAAAATAAATGCAAAATAAATGCAACACTCCCAGACATACCCCACGCAAAGGTAAGGAAAAACTCACTAAAACCTAGCAATAGGAAAAAATGCACCACAGGCAATGTGGAGGAGAGAAACCTTAGAAGGGCCATTCAAGGGGGGATCTCCCTTAGATGTCGGTGATAGTAGTGTTGCAATAAAACAGGCGAACAGTTGGTAAGCATGCACTCATATGTGTAATGAAACACAGATAAGTGCATGCAATAGCAACGGAACATTTTGAAAGATTAAAGATAGAGCTGATAGCGGATCAATCAGATGTGTTGATGGTGCGGTTCGTTTGGACAAGGGATTTAGGACTTTTCATGAGGTTTTCACAAAGTAGCAGAGCCTGTATGTAGTACCTCTCCCAAAATGTAAGTGAGGGCATGTGTGTAGGGCGATGCAGGGCCAGGCAGCAGTGATTGACCTACTTGCCTTGAGCTGCATATTTCCACATTGATATGTCAAGACAACACTGGGCTTTGTTTCATTGATGGTTTAACATGCCTGACTTTCCCTCTGCCCTTGGTAATATGTAGCACCACACTTCGCACGGCCACTTGCAGAGCAGATGGGCAGGGTATGGGGGGGAGCGGGGGTCCTGCAGACAACTAGGACATCTATAGGACACATATCACTAAACCAAACTAACTCTAAACCTAAATAATCGTAACTCTATAACTAACTCTAACCCTCAATAATCGTAACCCTAACTAACTCTAAATAATCCTAACTCTAACCCTAAATAACCCTAACCCTAACTAACTCTAACCCTAAATAACTCTAACCCTAAATAACCCTAACTCTAACCCTAACTAACTAACCCTAAATAACCCTAACTCTAACCCTAACTAACCCTAACCCTAACTAACCCTAACCCTAACTAACTCTAACCCTAACCCTAACTAACACTAACCCTAAATAACCCTAACTCTAACCCTAACTAACCCTAACCCTAACTAACACTAACCCTAAATAACCCTAACTCTAACCCTAACTAACCCTAACCCTAACTAACTCTAACCCTAAATAACCCTAACCCTAACCCTAACCCTAACTAACCCTACCGGCAGAGCCTACAGTATGTGCACCTCTCCAAAACTGTAACTGCACATAGGGCAGCGTGGCACCACAAGCACTGTGATTGGCCCACTTGAATACATAAATTGCCTCGAGCAATTCTGTATTTTGATGTGTGAAGATAGTGTTGATTGCCTTTGTGTGGGGAGATTAGCAAAAGAAGGTCTGCAGACATTGTTTCTGTAAAGACTGGGTGTCGCTGCAGACTGCAGGCATCTCCAACTGGCCTGATGGGAGCGCTATACTTAAAGGTAAAAATATTGACCTTTGAAAGGTCATAACTCCTACGCCGTAAGTCACTATACAATTTTGCCCCAGGGATCCATGAACTCATACTTTCATACTTTTTGCACATTACTTCTCAATTGCACAGCCCTGTTAAATATTCCATCCCACTGTATTGTAATAATTATTCTAATTAGTGTATTTGACCACATTGTGCACAATTGTACAGGCCTGGCCTATTTTATTTTATAATTCTATTCTATTGTGCTTCTAATTTCAATTTAGTTTATATTACATTTTATTTTACTTGACCTTTTTATTTTATTCTACCGTAATTGTCTGTCCGTTAATCTCGCACCAAAAACAACCCAAAACAAATTAAAAGTATAAGTAAAAGTATATTCTATAATGTATTATACTAAATTATGTTATATCTAGTAACATTTATGGAAGAACAAATGTAAATGTAAGGGGGTATGGATCAATAAGCTTAGCTTCCCTCTACTCCTTTTTTGAACATGTCAACTAACTAAATACATTGCTCTTGACTTTTTGTTTATAATTTATTTTTGTTTTTATTATGATTGTTCTGTTTGATGGAGCTAGATACTGTGATTTGTTTGGAGGAATATGGAGAATACATATGTTCAAAAATAAACTTTTTCATTAATTCATTCATTCATTCAAATTCATTGTACTGTATGTGTAAACTACTAATCTCCTAAACCATAGGTCCAACTGCTACTAAATATTCTGTGGATCATTACTGGAACAAGTGTATCAAACATTGTATAAGGCTTGTTGATATCTCTGTCTGTCTGTCTCTCTGTCTCTGTCTCTGTCTCTGTCTCTCTCTCTCTCTCTCTCTCTCTCTCTCTCTCTCTCTCTCTCTCTCTCTCTATATATGTCTCTCTCTCACTCTATGTCTCTCTCTCGCTCTATGTCTCTCTCTCGCTCTATGTCTCTCTCTCTCGCTCTATGTCTCTCTCGCTCTCTCTCTCTCTCTTTCTATCTCAGTAGAAGGAGTATTTACTAGTATTAACATAATGTCTTTAAAAAAGTATACTAAAATATAGTAACTGGAGTAAATGTAATTAGTTACTTTACGACTGCCTGAAGTTGCCTGAGGTGTGTGTGTGTGTGCGCGTGTGTGTGTGTGCTAATGAGTCAAGATGACACTGGAATGCAGTGCGTGTACGGACACACATACACACACACATACGTTAGAGTTACACATGCTCTATGTCAGCTCATTTTAATGTGGGTAACAGAGTAAGACACTGTTATCAGAGTAAGTCTCCCTTCCTGATCAATATATGGATGATCTCTCCACAAAACTTAAGAATGTAAGACTGGATGTATGGTGGGGGAGAGTCTTATCAATCATCTGATCTATGCTGATGATTTAGTCATACTGTCCCCCTATAGTGCTGGTTTACAGCAATTGCTTAAAGTCTGCTCTGTGTATGGTATACAACATGATATCAAATTCAACCCTAACAAGAGTGTAGTTATGATCGTGAAAACTAAGGAGGACCAGAAGCAAAAGTGTCCCTCCTTCTTGCTGTCTGACTGCGCTCTAGATGTGGTGAAGAGTGTGCAATATTTGGGTCACAATATCACTGATCTTGACATGTGTGATGATGTTGATGTGCAGCGCCAACTGTATGCACAGGCTGATATGCTGGCACGAAAATGTTATGTGTACAGATAATGTGAAAGTAAGCCTGTTCAGAGCCTATTGTACTCTGCTTTATTACTGCTCACCTCTGGTGTAATTATAGCACAGCAAACATGTTTAAACTGCAGGTATAACCTTCCACCTTCCATGTTCTGCTGAGGAACTTGATGTTTACATTTATATGTCGACTATTAGAGTAAAAAAAAAAACGAAGAATGCCATTACTGATGTCAAACAAAGCGATACAAGGTACTCCTCTGGTTTGTGGAAACATTGGAATCGATGCCATTATGTATTTTAAATTTTAATCTACGTTGTTGTCCTTGTTTTTGTATTGTTTTTATACGTGTCATATGGACCTTGAGTCTGCAATAAAGTCTTCATCATACATACATACACACACACACGCACACACATGCACACACGCACACACACACGCACACACACACATGCATGAGTGACAACAAGAGAGAGAGAGAGAGAGAGAGAGAGAGAGAGAGAGAGAGAGAGAGTGAAAGAAAGAGAGAGAGAGGGGGGGAGAGTTGAAAGTTGACTGTTCATAGAATGTTGCCTCCAGCCGGCTCTGAAAGGGTTAAGCCTCCTCACTTCCTCATATCAGAGACATGACCAGGCCTGTGGGGGAGGGTTCTGATTGGCTCCAGCCTGCCTCACCTACAGCCGGCAGCTTGTGTCTATGCGCGGGCACGTCCCCTCCGTGCGCTGGCGAGTAGGGGGTATCTGCAGAGCCGCAGAGCCAGGCTGGACGGGTTGGAGGCGGTCTGGACAAGTATTAGTGGTCTGGACAAGTATTTGCACTGCTGCGCACCATTTTCAACTTCACTTTCGTCTCGTTTACATAGGTACATAGACAGTAATGTTACATCTAGACATTTATGACATGTAATAATAGAGTAAACTTGTAAATAGACAGTAATGTTACATCTAGACATACCAGATCTAGTAATAATAATAATAATAGTCCCTCAAACTGCAGGACATGTAAACAGTCAAGTTGCAGAACAACTGTTTGCACAAATGAGAAAGAACAATTACTTTTTAACGCAGCAACTACCATCGACCCATCTGTTCCTGATGAGAAACATCCTAGAACACTTCAACAACAACAAAAACAAGAAGCGAATGGACAACATCAAAAAGTTATTTGGGACGACAGCGGTGGCAATAAACAGCTACCACCAGGCTGTATTGGGTACATTTTCTACTTGCACTTGCATTAAAGATATTTAATGCATTAATCCTGTTTTTAATTGATCTAGGAAATAATGTATAAATGTCTTCATTCATCAAGTTCACTGTTCCTTACTAAGCTGTGTTTGTCATCTGCTTACAGTGTCATAGGAAGCAGTCCTTGATCTATCACTGGAAGCAGCTCAAGGTGTGCTCCCTGAAGCGGGTTCAGGTCTGCCCCCAGCAATGATAAGTAAGTGGAATTGCATGCCTGGGTCCTTAGAAAGTCTTAAAATGTCTTAAATTCAAGTTTAGCCGCCTTGACTGAAACCATGCATGATTTGTCCAATAATCATATTAAACTGCCACCCACCACCTTAAATAGTGAACTCTTAATTGCTCCAAGTCAAGAGTGCTAACTATTACACCATAGAACCTGGCTTCTGCAGCAGAAGCAGGCCTATAAAAACCTATGCCTACCTACAGTAATTCTTACCTCTACACTATTAGTTTTATTAAACATTGTTACTATTTCTCTTATATTTTTGTGTATGTCCATCCCTGTAGAACTTGAGATTCCAGTGGACAATGACTACTCACCAGATCAACCCTGGGCGAAGTCCCGAAACCCTATCCAACAACAACGGGTAGGCAAATTTCTACAAATAATTACTTTCTATGTAAAACTACTCATCTGTATCACAACAATGGTTATTATCTTCAGCTCAGTTATGTCCTGGACCGAAAGAGGCCTTCGGAAGAAATAATTGTGAAGGAAGGACAAACTTGTTTGACACAGGATGAGTTTTGGAGCCTTGGGTTGAACAGCTATATGGATTCAACTGTGAGTAGTCACATGGTCTAACAGATTAACATTTATTACCGAAGGGAGAGTTTCAGTCATGTTCACTATAATGTCTTAATTGTGATTTCTTGCAGATTGGAAATGCATGCCTGAAGCTCATTGGTGAACTGGCTCTGAAACGTGTATGACCTCTTTTTTAATTACACATTTAAAAGTAACTTTTGGTACTGAAGGCAGACTATTAATAATCATGTTTGTTTTTTCCTCATCAGGACATGGACATTTATATAGAAGACATGTATGTTGTTCCTACCTGGAAGGACCGAAGTATCAACCCGTTAGCTTCATTTCCGGTAAGTGTAATTAATTGATGAAATAAATATAATTATTCAGTTAGTAAATTGAATAAGCATAATGGCACATCCCTACTCTAATGGCAAACTCATGTTTCATAAATATTAGGCTGACATGAAGATGAAACATGCAATAGTCTTTCCAGCCTGGACCGAAAACCACTTTGTGCTATGTGTAAGTGAAATTAGTAATGCGTGTCTTATAAACTTAATCATGTCTGCCGTTCTGGGAGAATAGCAGAATCCACATTCCCACAGAAACCTGACTGACATGCTGTGCTTATTTTTACATACCCATTATAGGTCTTGAAGCCACGCATACAGGAGATTCTATTATTGGACTCGAAATACATAGAGCATACCTCTGGCTTTGGCGATGAAGACTACAGAACTGTTTTTAGGTACACAGATGAGAGCTACTTTTTGTTGTGTTCATATGGCATTTAGATGTGATGGTTCACCGATGAGCGATGCTGCCCTTGGGGGGAGGGAGTGCAGAGACTCAAACGCATCAGCGACCCAACTAACTGCGTGTCTGTCTGCATGAATAAAGACTTCTCAAAGTCCAGTTATTATACTGATATCGAATAATTAATTCTGCTCCCTCCCTCCAACCTTGGTTGCTATGCCCACACAAAACCGCATAACTTCACCCTGGACTCCGGTTTTCAAAGACCGGGGTTGCAGTGTAGCAAATCCCCGGTTGTGTGTGGCCGAACAGTGCAACTGCACACATACAATCATGGTTATATTAAATCCAGCGCTCGTGTGGACTGGGCCTAACTTGCCTGCCATTACGTTGCGTTCTGAAAAGCGAAACTGACCCTGAAAATGAAACGAAAATGGCCCTGTGTGTAACTGCAGCCATCTCTGTGCTAACAGTCACGTTTTTAGTACGAGAAGACAAGACAAAACTTCTTTCTCTGGTCTGCATCCCCTTAACAATTGTGTGTATTGAGCCGTACTGTATTGTACCCATTCTGCAATCTTGTTGAAATAAAGTTTTCATTCACACTCAAAATCTGTGTTCATTTTTTATTTTGCATACTAATGTTCTGTGTCTTGAGTCGTACTTGTATTGAAAAACTGATTTTATATGTCTGAGGAGAAGACCGGTACGTTGTGTGCCAGGTTCAAACAGTGCTGTATATGTACAGTTTATTCCTACTCCTATCCAAGCTCCGGGAGGGTCATCAAAGAGAAGTCGCCTATTCTTAGTCCTTGCCCCACAATGGTGGAATGAACTACCCACCCCAGTTAGGACAGCCGAATCCCGTCTAATCTTTCGCCGTCGACTAAAGACTCACTACTGCATTATCTAAATAAAAAAAATCTAACCCTAACTAACCTTACTGTCATGCACTTGTCCTAATAAACTAACCTACACTGTAGCACTCAACACTTTATGAACATTGTTACTGAGACGAAAGTTAAGTTTACTCTATTATTACTAGATCTGGTATGTCATAAATGTCTAGATGTACACTTTATGAACATTGTTACTGAGACGAAAGTTAAGTTTACTCTATTATTACTAGATCTGGTATGTCTAGAGATGTAACATTACTGTCTATGTACACATCATGTCTAGATGTACACTTTATGAACATTGTTACTGAGACTAAAGTTAAGTTTACTCTATTATTACTAGATCTGGTATGTCTAGATGTAACATTACTGTCTATTTACAAGTTTACTCTATTATTACATGTCATAAATGTCTAGATGTAACATTACTGTCTATGTACCTATGTAAACGAGACGAAAGTGAAGTTGAAAATGGTGCGCAGCAGTGCAAATACTTGTCCAGACCACTAATACTTGTCCAGACCGCCTCCAACCCGTCCAGCCTGGCTCTGCGGCTCTGCAGATACCCCCTATTGCCCTGAGGCGCTTTACTTCCGCATTCCACGATAACAACACAAGCGGGTGGGAGTGTCTTAACTTTCTCTCTACGGCTTTGTACCAGAAGAAGGCATTCAGTCTCCGGCGTCACAGGAGACACGTCACGGCTGGAGGGAGAAGCAGAAGCAGAAGATATCACATCGCCGCTAAACCTTACGCCAAAAAGTACACAGGTAAATCAAACTGGGCTTTTGTTTGACTAACTAACACTGAATATTAAATTGTGACTGTTATTAGTATTTCAGCTTATTGTTATTGTTTTGTTGGGAGACATGTCGCGGCCTTACAGTTAGCTGTGTGTCAGGAGATTAGCTTTAGCTGCTAACTGTTAGGTCTGTTAGCTCTGTTAGCTCTGTTAGCTCTACTGGCTAACTGTTAGCTCTGTTAGCCGGGAGACCAGCAGACGGTGGGCTAAGTGAGATGGACCTGCCGGGTCAGGAATATACCAACACGCGGTCTCAGTTTATAGCTAACGTTACCTCAAGTCGGTTAAATGTTTGACGAATGCAAGCAAACCGTCATCTTAACAGCCGTTAGCACGTTAGCTGCTAGCTAAGCCAGTTAGCAACCACCGTGGAAATGGAATATTAGCTGAGCCAGCCAGCTAGCGTGCTAACGTCGGCTACCAGCGCAGTGTTTGATTGATTGATTGAAAAGTTTATTAACAGATTGCAGAATGGGTACAGTACAGCTCAATACATACAATTGTTAAGAGGATGCAGACCTGAGAAAGACTTTCATCTTGTTTCCATCAGGGTCCCCCATTTTCAATTCATCATATGACACGTAGACAGTACTGCTACATTTATGACATACCAGATTTTCAAATACAGTACTGTTTGTGATACTAAAAAAATCCAGAAGAAGAGTATATACATTTGACATAGAAACTGTGCATTGGGGGAGGTTGGGTAGGTGGGGTGGGGCTGTACATTGGAGGTGGGGGGGGGGGGGGGGACACTGTACATTGGAATACTGACATACATTTGACATGGAAACTGTACATTGGAGGAGGTTGGGTAGGTGGGGTTGGGTGGGGCTGTACATTGGAATACTGACAAAGCCATGCTTGGTCTTTATTGTACAACTGGGTTAGGACATTTGTAGGGGCCAGTTTCGAATTGCAGTCTCGCGTAGGTGTTTTTTGAGAGTGTTTTTGAAAGTGGGTAGTGATTCACATTCCTTTACAGCTTTAGGTAGGGCGTTCCACATTGATGTGGCATAATTGCGAAACGTGTTTAGTCCCTTGTTTGAGCCGAATCTGGGTTTTACATGATTTGTGGAGCTCCCTCTGGTGTTGTGATCGTGGTATTCACTGACCTTTGGGAAGTATTTTGACATGTACATGGGTACCTTGGTCGCGTAGTGTATCTTGTAGACCAGGCCCATTGCAAGTTGCTGTACTCGGTCGTCTACTCTAAGCCAGGGTTCGAAATTAACGGGGGCTTGGGGCATAATGCCCTTGAAAATGGACAAAATGCCCTTGAAAACCAGTTAAGGGGGGCACTTAATGCCCCCGACAGTTTACTAATTATATATATTTATCCGGTAATGGAGCGTCTGTATCGTACGGTTCAGATGACGCGCAAATAAAAAAAATCATTTGGCGGAGCCTGTGTTCTGCACTGGCTGCAGGCAGCAGCAGCAGCAGCAGCAGCAGTCAGTTTGTGTAAAAATGGCACGCACAATATAAATCAATCTTCATTACGACTTTAAAAACATAGCCATTAACATTACATAGGCCTACACACATCTTGCCATAGCGTTAGCAGTTTGTAAACACAACGCACGTTTTAACTATGGTAGCCCGACGCAGCCCGCAAGCTAATACTGTACAGTCAATGAAATGTCACCGTAGCTACTAGCTACTGTAGCAGAGGAGGAAATGGGAGTCTGAGAGGCGGGGTGTTTAAAGACAATGATAGGCGTTTATTCAACATCCAAGAAGGCTAACATACAACTGTGTTTTACTAACTCCAACCGGGACTATTGCCGCTTTCGCGCTGCTTGTTGATGTTATGAACGTGACCGGAACTGAAGGTGCCACACGCTAAAATGTCCGTGGGGACCCGGCGCCAACCCATAGATAGTTCCAACTCACCGAATTACTTAATCCACCACAGTTGCACTCAATATTTAAATAATGTTAGTCTAAATAAATGTAGACAGAAACATAATAATTTCAAGCAGAAAATGAATCTTTCCATTAAGAACTGACAATCAGGGAATTGGGCGGCGTGGCTCAGGGGTAGAGCGGGTTGTCCAATGATCGAAGGGTTGGTGGTTCGAATCCCGCTCAAGCCCATGTCCATCCCACTGCCGTTGTGTCCTTGGGCAAGACACTTAACCTACTTGCCTCGTATGAATGTGTATGCATGTGAATGAATGTTGGTGGTGGTCGGAGGGGCCGTAGGCGATGATTATTCGCCACGCTTCCGTGAGTCTGCCTCAGGGCAGCTCTGGCTGCAATTGTAGCTTACCACCACCGGTATGACTGTGTATGAATGAATAATGGACTCTGTGAAGCGCTCTGGGTCTCATGAAGAGCGCTATATAAATCCAAGTCATTATTATTATTATTATTATTATTATTATTATTATTATTATTATTATTATTATTATTATTATTATTATTATTATTATTATTATTGTTTTTGTGTGTTTATATTAATTAAAGAAAGGAAAGTCTAGTGCTGGCTGAGCATATTGTTTGTTTGCACTAAGTTAATACTTTGACAAATGTAGCCTATATTTTTCAGTCAGTTCGGTCTTTGTGTGCCAAACATTATTTAAGGCTGTAAACACTGTAAACCTTTTATTTTATTTTTAATAAATGAGAAGCATGTTTAGATTTGAGTGTTAATTTTTTTTTAATAAAAAGTAACGTATATCGAACTGAAAACCGTGACCCTAAAATCGTGATACGAACCAAACCGTCCATTTTGTGAACCGTCCCACCCCTACCGTTTATCATAAAAATTCAGTGCCCCCGAAATACAAAAAAAAGCCCCCGAAAATCAATTAAGGGGGGCAAAAAAAGCCCTTGAAAAAAAATGTTAATTTCTAACCCTGCTCTAAGCCATCCTAGGTTGTCAAAGTGGGCAGGGGTGAGGTGGGTTCTAGGAGTCAGGTCAAGTAGTAGTCTGACTAGCTTGTTTTGAGATGTTTGTAATTTGTTTTTTAGTGCCTTTGAGGTGCTTTGGTACCATGAGGTGCAAGCATAGTCGTAGTACCCTTGAATGAGTGCTCCTGCTAGAGTCTTCAGGGTATTCTTGTTTACCAGAGAGGAGATCCGGTACAAGAATCGCGTTCGTTGGTTGACTTTTTTTATTACATTGGATGCCATTTTGTCACAGGAAAGATTAGCCTCTAGGATGGAACCCAGGTAGGTAATTTCATCTTTCCTTGTGATAATATTGTCACCCACTGTAACCGAGAAGCCGTCGGTCTTGCTGAGTTTGTTATTTGAACCGAAGAGAATGGACTCTGTTTTGCCCATGTGTAATGATAGTTTGTTGTCGGCGAGCCATATGCAGATTTTGCCTAGTTCCGACTCAACTCAATTTACATGTTCGAAAAGGAGTAGGAAGAAGTACACTTATTTAATCCTACCCCGTTCCCACTACTCAAATGAGTGCACGAATTTAAAACAAAATATGATATATATATATATATATATATATATATATATATATATATATATGCAAAAAAAAATAAACTATTATGTAAAACATGAAAGAAATAAAATAGAAATGTAAACACCCATGAATGTCAAGTCCCTTCCTCATCCCTGTACCTCGTGAACATTTCCTTATAAATCAGTTTGAATTGTCTCATATTTGGACATTGCTTTAGCACCACATTCAGACCTGACGTTACATTTTCCTGCTCGATACTAAATTAATTGATTGTTTTTGTTTTAAATCCAGACATCCAACCGGCGTTAGCAGGCTAGCTAGCTCAGAGTGTGGAGGGGTACAGCTGTGCTGAGCTAATGTTAATGTTAATCGTCCAAGGACCCTCATCTGAAAATCTATTTGTTATCACATAGGATTTAATCCAGAATTCCATAACTGTATACTGTAAGGGGAGAGAGAACTGGGAAGAGCAGAATTGTCATTCTTAGAATAGAATAGAAATACTTTATTCATGCCGAGGGAAATGTGGCACTACAGATCGCTCACAGTAAACGGTAAACATTTAGGTAGTCAAAAACAAAAGTCACGAATAAGAATAGAAATAAGACTTAAGAATAAAATACGGTCTAGGATATACATTTTCTGTTATGTATATACATTCTAATATAACACATACAGTAATTGTACAGTAAAGAGTGTGGAATTGTACAGTGTCGATTTAAGAATAAAGTAAAAGTCCAGGGCCCTATATCAACGTTGCGTACGCACAGATATGTGCGTAACCCGTGCGTACGATCATTTCTAAGCAAAGTGTGGTACTTATCAATTTGAACTTGTGCTTGACTTTGTGCGTATATCTAAGCACAGCTCGGAGAGCATGCGTAGCTGGCGCCCGGTGGTAGAATATTATTCAGTCTGCAACGCGGAAATAAGCTTCCGTGCATTACTTCCAACACTGGCATGTTTAACTTCTGTATGACCCGTAATTCATTATAGTTCATTGTAAAATAGCGACAGTAGTGTAATAACGGGCTCACGTGCGAACAAGAGGTTGGCCTGCTTGTTTGGCACGGGGGGGGGGGCAGACGAAGAACACTCACCTCCAAACCCGATTAAATATGGTTTCAAATAAAAAGCTAAATACTATTATTTTGTGTGTCATGTTTCCAAATAAGATTGGCCACAACTAAATGCTTTCTACTTCAATTTGTTGGTTAGAATAGAAGATTACCTCTGTTGAAACTTCACTGAGACTAAAAGTAAAAGACAGTTTTTTTTGTGAGCTCCGCGCACAGGCGTGATAATAATAACAATAATAATAATTAGGGATGCCCCGATCGATCGTCCAGCGATCGGTATCGGCCGATATTGAGTATAAATATGAGATCGGGGAATTCCGATAATGAGTCATATTCGCCGATCGCGGAAACTGATCAAGTGGATATCTTACTCGCTTGTCTCAGACGCACAGGACCTGCAAACTGCTCCTCCTCCCTAGCTCCGCCGCACCCGTGTAGAGTTTGTAAACAGAGGAGGCGGCTTCTCTGCTGAGTCTAGATAGTGCATTCGACCTGAGCTAACGTTAGCTACCTAGCTATCGTTACTGTTTAAACAAAATTACCCAGTCAACTATTCACTTTTAGTAGGCATTGTCTAACGGTATTTAGCCGGCTAGCTACTGATAGCTCCGGATATCAACAAATGCCCCAGGAAGTCTAGTAGTCCATGTTGATATCTCCGTTAGCTTGCGTTAGCTGACGTTAGTTCACAGTTCAAAACGAAATGTCCGATTGAACTAAATAGTTGTCTTAACGTCATCTAGCCGGCTAGCAGTAGCTACAGATAGCTCCTGATATCAATGTCTTATAACATTGATTGAATGCGTATTCGAGCTGAGGGCTTGCTGAATGTGACGGTAGTAACGTTATACCAATAGGGTCCAGCTGCAGCGCCGGATAATCCTTTTTGGAGCTGGAGGCTACTAGAGTACACAGACAGTGGCGCTGTTTGCAGATAGCGAGCATTTTGACTTGTTGCGTGGTGGCGATGTCTCGCAGATAATACAAGTACAAGTCTAATTATATAATATATATATTTTATATAAATAAAAAAAAAACTATATAAAATCATTTTAATCAAAAACGATCGGTATCGGCCGATATGGCTCACGACGATCGGTATCGGTGGCAAAAAACGTGATCGGGGCATCCCTAATAATAATAGCTTTATTTTATATAGCGCCTTTCAAGAGACCCAAGGTCGCTTTACATAGATAGGGGGGGAATAACAAAGTAACAAACATGGACAGACACAACATATAAATATGATGATGGGATTCAGCCTCGTAAAACCCGTAATTTGAAGGCTATATGGAATCTTCTTTGACACACACACACACACGACACAATAGCCTACTCAGTCACTATACAAACAAACCGAAAACATAAATCAGATTTAGAGCAGAGCAACATTTATATAATGAAAGCGCAACAGAACAGGGCAGCAGCGACGTCACCCCACACACCAGCAAATAATAATAATCAAACTCACCACTTCGCTGTGTTGATGTCAGCAAGGCGTTGAACAACGTTAACAAAACTTCGCCAACTGGCTATATTCCAACTTCAACCTATGCCGCTTCGGTCTGGCTAATTTGTTCATCCACCTGAGCGCTCCCCTCGAGTTATCCCTGCAGGCTGCGGAGGGAGACATCCAAATGTTTCCAAAAATGCAACTTTCCCTTGACTATTTTATCTGTTAACCTATACATCTTGACTCCTCAGACACGAGGCTTTCACGCTCTTGATGACAGCACTACGTTACGCGAAAATGAAACAGAAACTTATGGTTATCCTATAACCCTAGTTATGAGTATAGCGAGCGCGAAAAAAAAAAAAAGACGCAATGAAAAAAAATTTTTTTTAAAGAGGGCACTGCCCGGCCTGGCCGGGCCCGAATTATTTATTTAAAAACAAAGCCCTACCCAGCCCGAACCCGTCGGGTAGGGCCCCGTCGGGCTTGGGCAAGGTTGCAGTGCACTAATTCGAATCCCATGCCCACCGAACGAGGCTTCGAAGTATTTAAGACGGGCCTAAACTAATTTAAATCTAAAACTTTTAATTCAAAAGATGTAATAATTAAATTATTTGTTTAGTTTTTTCAGCAATTCGTTGCCGCCATCTTTAGTGTTACAGCCCCTCACACTCCAGTTCTCAGGCTGCAGCTGGCTGTGGCTCCAGGGGAGTTTTGACACCACAACATCAGTAAGTACAATTATTTATTTGATTGTTTCCATGTCTCTTATTTTCTGTCTAAATATGCTGTCTAATGTTGAATCTGTTGTTTATTTCTCTTCAATATATGTAAGATAAGATAAGATAATCCTTTATTGATCCCCTAGGGGAAATTCAGGTGTCAGAGCAGCATGGGGGGGGGGGGGGGGTACAGATTCACAGTACAGTACAATATAGTAATATAATAATTAATAATAAAGTACTATAAAAAGTAATAAATAAAGTAATATAAAATATAAAATAGTAATATAAAGGTACAAACGCAAGAGAGACCAGTGTTATGAGTCTCTAGCGCAAAGAATCAAGATAGAACCAAGGTAGTCGTTGAGTCTCTAGTTCTCATGTCCCGAGTTGAGACAGTGATAACTCTGCAGCAGAACCGGCCGCCCGAGCCCTTGGTTGTGGAGCCTGATGGCTGCCGGTATAAAGGACCGGCCCAGGCGGTTTGTGGTGTGTCGGGGGGGGGGGGGGGGTGAGTCTTAGGCTGAACGTGCTCTTCATTCTGGGCCGCTCCTCGTAGAGGGGGTGAGAGGGGTTCTCCAAGATGGCTTCTAGCTTTTTCCTCATCCTCCTGTCAGCCACCACCTCTAGGTTATCCAGCTTAGGGCTGGGCGATAAAACGATAACGATAAATATCGCGATAAATTATTTCCTCGAAATAAACATGAAATGTGGTCGCAAAGTTTCGATATATCGATTTTCCAAGTTTGGCTCCGCTCAGCCTCGGCTCAACACACTCACTAACAACAACCAACGTTACGTGATGACGTGACGTGCTTACGCACCACAGCTCCAGATGCGCCACTGTTTTGGTTTAGGACTCAAGGCTGGCGCTAGGATAATTAGCTTGCACAGCTCTATGTTATATATTTACGTGCCGTGTATGCGTGTGACGTGAATTCTGATGCCACGGTTATAGTAGTGTGTGGTATACGGTGGACGTCGTTGCAATGTATTCTGGCGGAACAGAGTATTTTAGGGATATTTAGGACATTTGGATACATGCGTGGCTAGGATAATTAGCTTGCACGGTGAGATTTTATATATTTACGTGCAGAGTATGTATGTGGCGTGAATTCTGATGCCACGGTTATAGTAGTGTGTGGTATACGGTGGACGTCGTTGCAATTTATTGGGGCGGAACAGAGTATTTTAGGGATATTTACTAGGGGTGGGAATCACCAGTTTCATCACGATACGATATCGATTCTTTGGACAACGATACGATATTTGCCGATATCACAAATTCTGCCACGATACGATACGATTCGATTCAGGTGCCTGCGATTGATATGAGGCGATATTATGTGCCCATTTAGATCAACTAAAAAAAGGCTACGGAAATATCAATTGATGTTTTTATTTTTGAGCTCTTCCAGACATTTAAATGAAAAACAATCTATTATTTTTAATACAAATAGACCTCCTGTTCACTTTTTATATATTGAGCTTTAAACTTTTAAGTAAAGCTAAAACCCCTTCCTCTCCCAAACTTCCTACAATTGTTTTATGTTGCATGATGATCATGAAAAAAGTAGTAGAACGCACTCACCTCACTAGACTTGACAGTGGGTGCTGTAACCTCTAATATCATACATAAAAATAGGGAAACAATGTCCAGGCACGCAATCCAAATTTTTCCAAAACTACCTGGCGTTCTATCGCCATCCTCTAAGACAAACTCTAACCTTAACCAACTTCGAACGAGCGCCTAAGCTTAACCAGTGTAGACACTTGCGGTCCCACGATTGGGCGTACATGGCACATGACCAGAAATCAGGGTTAGAAATTAACTTTTTTTTTCAATGGCTTTTTTTGCCCCCCTTAATTGATTTTCGGGGGCTTTTTTTTGTATTTCGGGGGCACTGAATTTTTATGATAAACGGTAGGGGTGGGACGGTTCACAAAATGGACGGTTTGGTTCGTATCACGATTTTGGGGTCACGGTTTTCAGTTCGATATACGTAAATTTTTATTAAAAAAAAATGTAACACTCAAATCTAAACATGCTTCTCATTTATTAAAAATAAAATAAAAGGTTTACAGTGTTTACAGCCTTAAATAATGTTTGGCACACAAAGACCGAACTGACTGAAAAATATAGGCTACATTTGTCAAAGTATTAACTTAGTGCAAACAAACAATATGCTCAGCCAGCACTAGACTTTCCTTTCTTTAATATAAACACACAAAAACAATGTCAACCATGTTTAAATTCCCTGATTGTCAGTTCTTAATGGAAATATTTGTTTTCTGCTTGAAATTATTATGTTTCTGTCTACATTTATTTAGACTAACATTATTTAAATATTGAGTGCAACTGTGGTGGATTACGTAATTCGGTGAGTTGGAACTATCTATGGGTTGGCGCGGGTCCCCACGGACATTTTAGCGTGTGGCACCTTCAGCTCCGGTAACGTTAGGAGGAGTTCATAACATCAACATGCAGTGGGACAGCGGTAATAGTCCCGGTTGGAGTTAGTAAAACACAGTTGTATGTTAGCCTTCTTGGATGTTGAATAAACGCCTATCATTGTCTTTAAACACCCCGCCTCTCAGACTCCCATTTCCTCCTCTGCTACAGTAGCTAGTAGTAGCTACGGTGACATTTCATTGACTGTACAGTATTAGCTTGCGGGCTGCGTCTGGCTACCATAGTTAAAACGTGCGTTGTTTTGTACAAACTGCTAACGCTATGGCAAGATGTGTGTATGCCTATGTAATGTTAATGGCTATGTTTTTAAAGTCGTAATGAAGATTGATTTATATTGTGCGTGCCATTTTTACACAAACTGACTAGCACCTGGCTGCAGCTGGACCCTATTGGGCTACAGTGCTGCTGCTGCCTGCAGCCAGTGCAGAACACCGGCTCCGCCAAATTAATTTTTTTATTTGCGCGTCATCTGAACCGTACGATACACAGACGCTCCATTACCGGATAAATATATATAATTAGTAAACTGTCGGGGGCATTAAGTGCCCCCCTTAACTGATTTTCGAGGGCATTTTGTCCATTTTCAAGAGCATTATGCCCCAAGCCCCTGTTAATTTCGAACCCTGCCAGAAATGACCTGGCCAATCAGAGACGCGGAAACGCAGTTCTGTTGTAGAAGGCAGAGCCGTATAATTAGAGTTGCGACACACTTTGATCTCGCTGACAGGATATCACGTGGCTCACGTAGCTCCCTTTAGTTCCAATTTGGCCTTCCTGTCGACTTGATTTCAGCGGGACAGAACGGCACGGCTCTGGGCAGAACTAATTATACGGCTCTGCTACTACTGTTACAGCAATTTTTGGTACTTATTTACACAATGTGCATTGATCACTGTTGCGTTATATCATTTACATGTCTTTATATATATATATATATATATATTACTTTATATCACTAGGCGATGGCGGCAATTTCGAACGTTAAATGCTAGCTACTGATGACTTATTTTACATTAGCCATATCACCAGTTGTTACACACTCAAGCATAATTGTATTAATCAGCCCACATTACAGTTATATGTTGACAACACTTTATATTCAATATATATAATAGCATTTCAGGGGAGTGGCAGAGAGACTTGTGCTTCTATGGTCATAAATACACACATCCTAATGCTATCTATAAGACATTCATACATGCACATGTGGAAATGCAGTGAATATCATTTTCAGTATATATATATATTTATTTATATATACTGTATTTCAGAATAAGGGAAAATATGTTTATGCCCTTGTGCCATGAGATAAAATGTCACTCAACACAAAATTTGATTAGATTAGATTAAAATGCATCGTCATTATACAGCACAAGTACAGTACAACGGAAATAAGTTTGGCATCCAACCGGAGTGCAAATATAGCAGTAAAGTGCAATAGCAATATTCAATGTACAGGTGATTAGACTGGATACAAAATATATAAAGAGTACTACTGAGTAATAATTATAACCAGATGTACAGTATGTACGGTGTTATAGTATTATTATCTACAGTGATACAGGTTTAAAGACACTATGGTAGTAAGTCATACTGGCCAGCGGTATAACTAGTAAGAGTACATAAGGGATATGTACAGATATAGATATAGTAACTAGGGATGTCCGATATTATCGTCCGACCGATATTATCGGCCGATATCGGCAGTAAAATGTGATATCGGAAAATATCGGTATCGGTTTAAAAACAAAAAAAAACAATAACAATATTTGTTATATATATATCCAGTGAAATTATTAGTTACCTGAAATTATTCAGTTTTTTGGACGGGCAAACCCTGCATATATCGGTATCGGTTGATATCGGTATCGGAAATTAAGAGTTGGACAATATCGGAATATCGGTATCGGTAAAAAAGCCAATATCGAGCATCCCTAATAGTAACTACAGGTATGAAAAAAGGATTATATGCAGGTATATACCGACAAATGTGTATAAATATATATACGGTAAATATATGTATACGTATATACAGCATTATTGATATCATACAGAGTTGTATGGGTAAACAAGAATACCCTGAAGACTCTGGCAGGAGCACTCATTCAAGGGTACTACAACTATGCTTGCACCTCATGGTACCAAAGCACCTCAAAGGCACTAAAAACCAAATTACAAACATCTCAAAACAAACTAGTCAGACTACTGCTTGACCTGACTCCTAGAACCCACCTCACCCCTGCACACTTTGCCAACCTAGGATGGCTTAGAGTAGACAACAGAGTACAGCAACTTGCAATGGGCCTGGTCTACAAGATACACTACACGACCAAGGTACTAGGGATGGGTACCGAATTCGGTACTTTTGAGGTACCGAACCGAAACACGTCGGTACTACCGAGTATCGAATCAAGTGAGAAACCGAAAAAAAAATAAAAAAAAAATAAAAAAAAATATTTTTTATTAATTTTTTTTTTTTACCTTTTTTTTTTTTTTTACCTTTTTTCTTTTCATGTCAACGTTCACACGCACAATATATGCTTACCTAGGATTTGACTTGATTCAACAACAAAGCAGTCGGAGCAATGACAAGCCGAAAACTGTCGAAATTGTAGTTATTTGAAGTTTGGATTTTTTTTTACGACTGAGGTAGGTAAATAAAATTTCGACAGTTTTCGGCTTGTCATTGCTCCGACTGCTTTGTTGTTGAATCAAGTCAAATCCTAGGTAAGCATATATTGTGCGTGTGAACGTTGACACGAAGAAGAAAAAAAAGTAAAAAAAAAAAAAAAAAGTAAAAAAAAAAATTTAATACAAAATATTTTTTTTTATTTTTTTTTTATTTTTTTTTAAAGTACCGAAAACAGGTACCGTTGGGTACCGGTATCGATTCACAGGTACCGGTACCGGTACCGGTATCGGTTCAAATGTGAAAGGTACCCATCCCTACAAGGTACCCATGTACATGTCAAAATACTTCCCAAAGGTCAGTGAATACCACGATCACAACACCAGAGGGAGCTCCACAAATCATGTAAAACCCAGATTCGGCTCAAACAAGGGACTAAACACGTTTTGCAATTATGCCACAACAATGTGGAACGCCCTACCCAAAGCTGTAAAGGAATGTAAATCACTACCCACCTTCAAAAACACTCTCAAAGAACACCTACGGGAGACTGCAATTCAAAACTGGCCCCTACAAATGTCCTAACCCAGTTGTACAATAAAGACCAAGCATGGCTTTGTCAGTATTCCAATGTACAGCTCCACCCAACCCCACCCCACCTACCCAACCTCCTCCAATGTACAGTTTCTATGTCAAATGTATATACTCTTCTTCTGGATTTTTTTAGTATCACAAACGGTACTGTATTTGAAAATCTGGTATGTCATAAATTTATAGATGTAGCAGTACTGTCTATCTGTATGTCATGTGTGTCATATGATGAATTGAAAATGGGGGACCCTGATGGAAACAAGACGAAAGTCTTTCTCAGGTCTGCATCCTCTTAACAATTGTATGTATTGAGCTGTACTGTACTGTACCCATTCTGCAATCTGTTAATAAACTTATCAATCAATCAATCAATCAATCAATATGCAGGTGTAGTAGTAATATGGTAGGCATATTCACCTTATCAGTCTTCTAGTTCAGTGATTCCCAACCTTTTTTTATCATCAGAAGCATGAATAGTCTCTCCACTACAATAAAAAAATAAAGATAAATAAATAAACATCTAGACATGATTTTTGAATGTTAACAGTAGGCTACCGGGTAGCCGCTAAAACGCGAATCAGTTGACTATCACTTTCTGTAGCTAGCCTAGCACGCTAGTTAACTTTCTCGGCTCGTCTGCAGTCAGCCGCCAGAGGCGAAAATGTGTGACAAACGAAAAGGAGATGATGGCAGCTCATCTGCAAAAAAAGTTAGGACCTACAGCAATCGCGAAAATTACATCACCATGGGCTTCACTGAGGGACCAGACAAACGACCTGAGTGTGTGATTTGTGGAGAAAAGTTGGCAAACTCGAGCCTGAAGCCCAGCAAGCTGAAGAGACATCAGGCGTCTAAGCACCCAGAAACCGTTGGGAAGGATCCAGACTTTTTTCGGAGGAAAGAACAGTCTCTCAAGGCGAACAAGCCTGTTGATGTTAGAGTAGCGTGGAGCAGGGGTGGCAGTGATTTACAGAAGGCTACCGAAGCCTCCTTTGAGTGTTCGCTTTTAATTGCAAAAGCAAAGAAACCGCACAATATTGGCGAGCAGCTCATCAAACCAGCCTGCATCAAAATGGTTTAGAAACTGTGCGGCCCACAGGTGGCGGATAAACTAAAATCAGTACCACTCTCGAACAATGTAGTGAAATACCGAATTGATAAGATGTCAAGTGATTGCGAGCAGCAGCTGTCAGAAAAGCTTAGAAAGGGTCCATTTGCCATACAACTTGATGAAACTACAACTGTCGCAGACGAGGCTGTGCTCATCGTTTATGTGCAATATATTGAAAATGAGGATCTGAAGCAGGACATTCTCATGTCAGTCAACCTTACTACCACCACTCGAGGTGAGGATATTTTTACTGCAGTGGATTCTTACTTCATTCAACATAAATGCAAACCGTTCACCATTAGGGCCTGATTTGAGAGGATGAATACAGGATTTGAATATTGGCCAAAATTTTGAAATACATAAGGTGCAAGATTAGATTTGTTGATTGAAGACACAAGTCAAAGAAGCATAGTGGGTCTAATTATGATGCATATGCCTGTGTATAAGCAGTTTGTTATTAAAATGACAAAAAAAAGGTATTAAACCCAGATAGGACAGATTCTCTCTGCTACTGATTGGAATTTCCTGTCTCATATTTAGTTTAATTTGTTGCATTGATTTGTTCCATAAATGCAAACCGTTCACCATTAGGGACTGATTTGAGAGGATGAATACAGGATTTGAATATTGGCCAAACATTTTGAAATGCATATGGTGCAAGATGAGATTTGTTGATTGAAGGAACAAGTTAAAGAAGCATAGTGGGTCTAATTGTGATGCATATGCCTGTGTATAAGCAGTTTGTTATTAAAATGACAAAAAAAAGGTATTAAACCCAGCTAGGACAGATTCTCTCTGCTACTGATTGGAATTTCCTGTCTCCTATTTAGTTTAATTTGTTGCATTGATTTGTTCCATAAATGCAAACCGTTCACCATTAGGGCCTGATTTGAGAGGATGAATACAGCATTTGAATATTGGCCAAACATTTTGAAATGCATATGGTGCAAGATGAGATTTGTTGATTGAAGGCACAAGTCAAAGAAGCATAGTGGGTCTAATTGTGATGCATATGCCTGTGTATAAGCTGTTTGTTATTAAAATGAAAAAAAAAAAGTATTTTATGGTATCTTATTCGGAGGGGGTCCGCGAATTTCATCAGAGATGTTTGGGGTTCCCTGGGGGGAAAAAGGTTGGGAACCACTGTTCTAGTTGAACCTGGAATGATGTGACAAATAAACCTCTTGATTCTTGGTTGTAATCAGATGTACTAATACGAATACGATCGAAACTAGTGTTGCTCACTTTACCAACGTCAGTATGGTTTTGAATTGATTGATTGAACACTTTATTAACAGATTGCAGAATGGGTACAGTACAGTACAGCTCAATACATACAATTGTTAAGGGGATGCAGACCAGAGAAAGACTTTCGTCTTGTTTACATCAGGGTCCCCCATTTTCAATTCATCATAACATATATGACACACACGACATACAGATATACAGTACTGCTACATCTATACATTTATGACATACCAGATTTGCAAATACAGTACTGTTTGTGATACAAAAAGTGTCCAGAAAAAGAGTGTATATACATTTAACGTTACATATACATGGTAACGTTATCTAACTGCATTTAGAATCTAACAAGCTATTAACTTATGATAAACATTAACTAAAGATTGCTACATAAAATACCACTATTGACTACATCCATGAGTGGTCTGCTAATGCGTTAAAATGTAAAAAATGCAGTAAGTAAAGTAAACTTATGAGCGAGTGCCGCCTCGGCAACAATGAAATGAATGGCGGTGAGCTGAAAGCTTGAACTAGTACCCATAGATGTATATAGAACACTAGATAGCTTAAGGCGGAGTCACCAGCGTCACTGAACCGCCGCCATCTTGCAAACGGGTTGGTTTATTACAAGCATTATTAATGTGGCTATGATTCAAGCGGTTTGTAAAAAAATACATCTTTAACATTTTTTTTATAAGTATGCAGTATCATAACTACATCTTTGATGTTTAACCAACCCGTTTGTAAATCCGTCAATATTTCAGCGAGTTATGAGTATTTTTGTCTGTGCAGCTCACTCACTCTCACTCAAGGCTGACCTACGCAAGATGGCGGCGGTTCAGTGACGTCGCTCTCCATTGGCCGACAGCGAATATCTATGGCAAGCTATCTAGTGTTCTATATATATCTATGTACGTACCCCCCCTGAGGCGCTTTACTTCCGCATTCCACGATAACAACACAAGCGGGTGGGAGTGTCTTAACTTTCTCTCTACGGCTTTGTACCAAAGAAGGCATTCAGTCTCCGGCGTCACAGGAGACACGTCACGGCTGGAGGGAGAAGCAGAAGATATCACATCGCCGCTAAACCTTACGCCAAAAAGTACACAGGTAAATCAAACTGGGCTTTTGTTTGACTAACTAACACTGAATATTAAATTGTGACTGTTATTAGTATTTCAGCTTATTGTTATTGTTTTGTTGGGAGACATGTCGCGGCCTTACAGTTAGCTGTGTGTCAGGAGATTAGCTTTAGCTGCTAACTGTTAGCTCTGTTAGGTCTGTTAGCTCTGTTAGCTCTGTTAGCTCTACTGGCTAACTGTTAGCTCTGTTAGCCGGGAGACCAGCAGACGGTGGGCTAAGTGAGATGGACCTGCCGGGTCAGGAATATACCAACACGCGGTCTCAGTTTATAGCTAACGTTACCTCAAGTCGGTTAAATGTTTGACGAATGCAAGCAAACCGTCATCTTAACAGCCGTTAGCACGTTAGCTGCTAGCTAAGCCAGTTAGCAACCACCGTGGAAATGGAATATTAGCTGAGCCAGCCAGCTAGCGTGCTAACGTCGGCTACCAGCGCAGTGTTATCGTTTGAACTTTGGATTGATTGATTGATTGATTGAAAAGTTTATTAACAGATTGCAGAATGGGTTGGGTAGGGGACACACACACATTTTACACTGTACATTGGAATATTGACAAAGCCTTACTTGGTCATTTACTGTACAACTAGGTTAGGACATTTGTAGGGGCCAGTTTCGAATTGCAGTCTCACGTAGGTGTTTTTTGAGAGTGTTTTTGAAAGTGGGTAGTGATTCACATTCCTTTACAGCTTTGGGTAGGGCGTTCCACATTGATGTGGCATAATTGCGAAACGTGTTTAGTCCCTTGTTTGAGCCGAATCTGGGTTTTACATGATTTGTGGAGCTCCCTCTGGTGTTGTGATCGTGGTATTCACTGACCTTTGGGAAGTATTTTGACATGTACATGGGTACCTTGGTCGCGTAGTGTATCTTGTAGACCAGGCCCATTGCAAGTTGCTGTACTCTGTCGTCTACTCTAAGCCATCCTAGGTTGTCAAAGTGGGCAGGGGTGAGGTGGGTTCTAGGAGTCAGGTCAAGTAGTAGTCTGACTAGCTTGTTTTGAGATGTTTGTAATTTGTTTTTTAGTGCCTTTGAGGTGCTTTGGTACCATGAGGTGCAAGCATAGTCGTAGTACCCTTGAATGAGTGCTCCTGCTAGAGTCTTCAGGGTATTCTTGTTTACCAGAGAGGAGATCCGGTACAAGAATCGCGTTCGTTGGTTGACTTTTTTTTATTACATTGGATGCCATTTTGTCACAGGAAAGATTAGCCTCTAGGATGGAACCCAGGTAGGTAATTTCATCTTTCCTTGTGATAATATTGTCACCCACTGTAACCGAGAAGCCGTCGGTCTTGCTGAGTTTGTTATTTGAACCGAAGAGAATGGACTCTGTTTTGCCCATGTGTAATGATAGTTTGTTGTCGGCGAGCCATATGCAGATTTTGCCTAGTTCCGACTCAACTCAATTTACATGTTCGAAAAGGAGTAGGAAGAAGTACACTTATTTAATCCTACCCCGTTCCCACTACTCAAATGAGTGCACGAATTTAAAACAAAATATGATATATATATATATATATATATATGCAAAAAAAAATAAACTATTATGTAAAACATGAAAGAAATAAAATAGAAATGTAAACACCCATGAATGTCAAGTCCCTTCCTCATCCCTGTACCTCGTGAACATTTCCTTATAAATCAGTTTGAATTGTCTCATATTTGGACATTGCTTTAGCACCACATTCAGACCTGACGTTACATTTTCCTGCTCGATACTAAATTAATTGATTGTTTTTGTTTTAAATCCAGACATCCAACCGGCGTTAGCAGGCTAGCTAGCTCAGAGTGTGGAGGGGTACAGCTGTGCTGAGCTAATGTTAATGTTAATCGTCCAAGGACCCTCATCTGAAAATCTATTTGTTATCACATAGGATTTAATCCAGAATTCCATAACTGTATACTGTAAGGGGAGAGAGAACTGGGAAGAGCAGAATTGTCATTCTTAGAATAGAATAGAAATACTTTATTCATGCCGAGGGAAATGTGGCACTACAGATCGCTCACAGTAAACGGTAAACATTTAGGTAGTCAAAAACAAAAGTCACGAATAAGAATAGAAATAAGACTTAAGAATAAAATACGGTCTAGGATATACATTTTCTGTTATGTATATACATTCTAATATAACACATACAGTAATTGTACAGTAAAGAGTGTGGAATTGTACAGTGTCGATTTAAGAATAAAGTAAAAGTCCAGGGCCCTATATCAACGTTGCGTACGCACAGATATGTGCGTAACCCGTGCGTACGATCATTTCTAAGCAAAGTGTGGTACTTATCAATTTGAACTTGTGCTTGACTTTGTGCGTATATCTAAGCACAGCTCGGAGAGCATGCGTAGCTGGCGCCCGGTGGTAGAATATTATTCAGTCTGCAACGCGGAAATAAGCTTCCGTGCATTACTTCCAACACTGGCATGTTTAACTTCTGTATGACCCGTAATTCATTATAGTTCATTGTAAAATAGCGACAGTAGTGTAATAACGGGCTCACGTGCGAACAAGAGGTTGGCCTGCTTGTTTGGCACGGGGGGGGGGGCAGACGAAGAACACTCACCTCCAAACCCGATTAAATATGGTTTCAAATAAAAAGCTAAATACTATTATTTTGTGTGTCATGTTTCCAAATAAGATTGGCCACAACTAAATGCTTTCTACTTCAATTTGTTGGTTAGAATAGAAGATTACCTCTGTTGAAACTTCACTGAGACTAAAAGTAAAAGACAGTTTTTTTTGTGAGCTCCGCGCACAGGCGTGATAATAATAACAATAATAATAATTAGGGATGCCCCGATCGATCGTCCAGCGATCGGTATCGGCCGATATTGAGTATAAATATGAGATCGGGGAATTCCGATAATGAGTCATATTCGCCGATCGCGGAAACTGATCAAGTGGATATCTTACTCGCTTGTCTCAGACGCACAGGACCTGCAAACTGCTCCTCCTCCCTAGCTCCGCCGCACCCGTGTAGAGTTTGTAAACACAGAGGAGGCGGCTTCTCTGCTGAGTCTAGATAGTGCATTCGACCTGAGCTAACGTTAGCTACCTAGCTATCGTTACTGTTTAAACAAAATTACCCAGTCAACTATTCACTTTTAGTAGGCATTGTCTAACGGTATTTAGCCGGCTAGCTACTGATAGCTCCGGATATCAACAAATGCCCCAGGAAGTCTAGTAGTCCATGTTGATATCTCCGTTAGCTTGCGTTAGCTGACGTTAGTTCACAGTTCAAAACGAAATGTCCGATTGAACTAAATAGTTGTCTTAACGTCATCTAGCCGGCTAGCAGTAGCTACAGATAGCTCCTGATATCAATGTCTTATAACATTGATTGAATGCGTATTCGAGCTGAGGGCTTGCTGAATGTGACGGTAGTAACGTTATACCAATAGGGTCCAGCTGCAGCGCCGGATAATCCTTTTTGGAGCTGGAGGCTACTAGAGTACACAGACAGTGGCGCTGTTTGCAGATAGCGAGCATTTTGACTTGTTGCGTGGTGGCGATGTCTCGCAGATAATACAAGTACAAGTCTAATTATATAATATATATATTTTATATAAATAAAAAAAAACTATATAAAATCATTTTAATCAAAAACGATCGGTATCGGCCGATATGGCTCACGACGATCGGTATCGGTGGCAAAAAACGTGATCGGGGCATCCCTAATAATAATAGCTTTATTTTATATAGCGCCTTTCAAGAGACCCAAGGTCGCTTTACATAGATAGGGGGGGAATAACAAAGTAACAAACATGGACAGACACAACATATAAATATGATGATGGGATTCAGCCTCGTAAAACCCGTAATTTGAAGGCTATATGGAATCTTCTTTGACACACACACACACACGACACAATAGCCTACTCAGTCACTATACAAACAAACCGAAAACATAAATCAGATTTAGAGCAGAGCAACATTTATATAATGAAAGCGCAACAGAACAGGGCAGCAGCGACGTCACCCCACACACCAGCAAATAATAATAATCAAACTCACCACTTCGCTGTGTTGATGTCAGCAAGGCGTTGAACAACGTTAACAAAACTTCGCCAACTGGCTATATTCCAACTTCAACCTATGCCGCTTCGGTCTGGCTAATTTGTTCATCCACCTGAGCGCTCCCCTCGAGTTATCCCTGCAGGCTGCGGAGGGAGACATCCAAATGTTTCCAAAAATGCAACTTTCCCTTGACTATTTTATCTGTTAACCTATACATCTTGACTCCTCAGACACGAGGCTTTCACGCTCTTGATGACAGCACTACGTTACGCGAAAATGAAACAGAAACTTATGGTTATCCTATAACCCTAGTTATGAGTATAGCGAGCGCAAAAAAAAAAAAATACTCAATAAAAAAAATTTTTTTTTAAAGAGGGCACTGCCCGGCCGGGCCGGGCCCGAATTATTTATTTAAAAACAAAGCCCTACCCAGCCCGAACCCGTCGGGTAGGGCCCCGTCGGGCTTGGGCAAGGTTGCAGTGCACTAATTCGAATCCCATGCCCACCGAACGAGGCTTCGAAGTATTTAAGACGGGCCTAAACTAATTTAAATCTAAAACTTTTAATTCAAAAGATGTAACAATTAAATTATTTGTTTAGTTTTTTCAGCAATTCGTTGCCGCCATCTTTAGTGTTACAGCCCCTCACACTCCAGTTCTCAGGCTGCAGCTGGCTGTGGCTCCAGGGGAGTTTTGACACCACAACATCAGTAAGTACAATTATTTATTTGATTGTTTCCATGTCTCTTATTTTCTGTCTAAATATGCTGTCTAATGTTTTGAATCTGTTTATTTCTCTTCAAATTATGTAAGATAAGATAATCCTTTATTGATCCCCTAGGGGAAATTCAGGTGTCAGAGCAGCATGGGGGGGGGGTACAGATTCACAGTACAGTAGAATATAGTAATATAATAATAATAATAAAGTACTATAAAAAGTAATAAATGAGTGAGTCTTAGGCTGAACGTGCTCTTCATTCTGGGCCGCTCCTCGTAGAGGGGGTGAGAGGGGTTCTCCAAGATGGCTTCTAGCTTTTTCCTCATCCTCCTGTCAGCCACCACCTCTAGGTTATCCAGCTTAGGGCTGGGCGATAAAACGATAACGATAAATATCGCGATAAATTATTTCCTCGAAATAAACATGAAACGTGGTCGCAAAGTTTCGATATATCGATTTTCCAAGTTTGGCTCCGCTCAGCCTCGGCTCAACACACTCACTAACAACAACCAACGTTACGTGATGACGTGACGTGCTTACGCACCACAGCTCCAGATCCGCCACTGTTTTGGTTTAGGACTCAAGGCTGGCGCTAGGATAATTAGCTTGCACAGCTCTATGTTATATATTTACGTGCCGTGTATGCGTGTGACGTGAATTCTGATGCCACGGTTATAGTAGTGTGTGGTATACGGTGGACGTCGTTGCAATGTATTCTGACGGAACAGAGTATTTTAGGGATATTTAGGACATTTGGATACATGTGTGGCTAGGATAATTAGCTTGCACGGCGAGATTTTATATATTTACGTGCAGAGTATGTGGCGTGAATTCTGATGCCACGGTTATCCCCAGGCCATCAGACTGCTAAACGAACAATGAACACTACACAACAACAACCACCAAACGCACATAGCACACACATCCACACGCACACACTCACTTTAAACAGACACACTGTAGCACCCACTCCACACACTTTATAGCACACACCCACTTTAAACAAACACACTGTAGCACCCACTCCCCACACTTTATATTTATTGATGAAGGATTGCACTACAACTCGTACACCTTACTGTAAATTGTACCTAAATTGTACCTCATCCCATTTCTGCTTTGCACTATATAGTACTGTACATTAGTACACTGCATAGTATTGTATATTATATGGTAACTCAGAACATTGTACATATGTCTATACCGAACACTGTGACCTCATATTCTTCTTCTAAATTACATGCTATACTATGTTATTTGATACTATCTTGTCTAGCACAGTCTCTGGAGCGTAACAGTAAGAAGCATTTTGTATGAAAGTATTCTGTACTTCTGTATGACAACTATTAAAGAAACTTGTAGTGTGTGGTATACGGTGGACGTCGTTGCAATTTATTGGGGCGGAACAGAGTATTTTAGGGATATTTACTAGGGGTGGGATTGGGAATCACCAGTTTCATCACGATACGATATCGATTCTTTGGACAACGATACGATATTTGCCGATATCACAAATTCTGCCACGATACGATACGATTCGATTCAGGTGCCTGCGATTGATATAAGGCGATATTATGTGCCCATTTAGATCAACTAAAAAAAGGCTACGGAAATATCAATTGATGATTTTATTTTTGAGCTCTTCCAGACATTTAAATGAAAAACAATCTATTGTTTTTAATACAAATAGACCTCCTGTTCACTTTTTATATATTGAGCTTTAAACTTTTAAGTAAAGCTAAAACCCCTTCCTCTCCCAAACTTCCTACAATTGTTTTATGTTGCATGATGATCATGAAAAAAGTAGTAGAACGCACTCACCTCACTAGACTTGACACTGGGTGCTGTAACCTCTAATATCATACATAAAAATAGGGAAACAATGTCCAGGCACGCACTCCAGGTTTTTCCAAATGGATTGGCAGCCTGTAATCATGACGTTTCGGTGTACCGAAACGTCATGATTACAGGCTGCCAATACATTTCAGGCCTGTACACTGCGACGAGATCGTCGCAAATTGCCCCCTAATTTGGCCGGTGCGAATGAAAAATTATATCTACTCGCAAGCTTGCGAATAGTGATTTCACCCCTTCATTCGCATTTCACTACACTAACATTAGCCTACAACCAGGGCTGTACAGGTGACATAATGTTGCGGTTGTAATTTCATTAGACAGACCAGCGCGGACATTTAATAACATGCAATTTAATTGACACGAGCAATGGGCTAACGTTAGCTGGTGGTCCCGAGTGAAGCAGGGACGGCGGAGCTATAGGCTAACATTAGCTGGTGGTCCCGAGTGAAGCAGGGACGGTGGAAAAGTGAGGAAAGGGGGTGGGTTATATTGACAAGTGACAACGCTTGACAACAGAAGTTTAAACATAACTTCATATTTATTAGTTATTCGTTTCTGTATATCATCCACTTTCCATCTCCGTGTTAGACTCTTCCTGTTTACATTCGAGTGTGACGTCATCACCTACGGCAGCTTAGACGATCAAAACGCGAACCTAGAACAAAACCCGGGGGGGGGGGGCCTGGCTCTCTTGTGCGTTCTCGCCCCCTCTCTCTCTCTCGCTCTCTCTCTACATTCAATGATTTAAAGTAGCCAAACGTTACAGACAGTATAAATACTAACTGGATAGTTGATGATAAACATTTA
Organism: Notolepis coatsorum; assembly: GCF_963971535.1. Classification (NCBI taxonomy): domain Eukaryota; kingdom Metazoa; phylum Chordata; class Actinopteri; order Aulopiformes; family Paralepididae; genus Notolepis; species Notolepis coatsorum. The sequence goes on from NC_140177.1 coordinate 8,891,158, forward strand.
ATTTCATTATCTGAAATATTCTAAAATCATTAAGTCTGCTATAAGCCATTATCCCTTTGTGTGTAATTATTATTTTCTCACAGTAGTATATATATATATATATATATATATGTGTGTGTGTGTGTGTTTGGCTAAAGTGGATAGAAAACACAGTACTGTGCAAAAAAAGGGCACCCAAGAGTTTTTATATAAATAGTCTTAGATGTAAATAATTTTTTTTATTAGTGTGTCAGTAGACTACTCTTAGTACATTTTCATTAAATTATTTTTTAAAGCATCTTCATGGTTTAATAATGCAAACATATGTTGCAGGGACTTATTATAATCATCATATTGGCGTGACTGTATGCATCAAAGGGTTAAATCAAGCATTTTAAGTGCTTTAGGAAATGTCAAAATATTGCGATATATATTGTGTATCGTGATATGGCCAAAAAATATCGCAATATCATTTAGAGGCCATATCGCCCAGCCCTACTATAATGGTAAAATAGTTATTTAAAAATGTGCCCCTAAAAAATATTCTTTGCCCCTAAATTTCTCATTTAGGGGCAAGTGTGCCCCTAGTGAAAAAGCTTAGCGTACAGCCCTGCATTTGGAAAAACCTGGAGTGCGTGCCTGGACATTGTTTCCCTATTTTTATGTATTCATGTTTAAATATCAACATTATCTGTCCATCCTCAGTAACACACACAGAATGCCCCTCCCCTAGTCCCCCACAGAAAGGTAGACTGCCCCCGCCCCTCCTCCTTCCCCTCTGCTCTCTCCTGTTCTCTCACGGTTAGCTGCTTAGCTTAGTTAGTTAGCAGTTCATTTAGATGTTTAACGCGACGTGGGCATAAAGGAATGGCGACGATGCAAAGCATGTTAGATGCATTTGACCCGTTGCGGGGGAAAAAACTGCACAGACTTATATCGGGTCACAAAATAGACTCTCTGTAGCGCTGTTCTGAAACGGAGTTTCACAATACTGGGCACCGGCGGATATGACTTGCGGGATTTTCAAAATAAGAGTATCGCAATATGAATCGATCTTATTACGTTGCATCGATCCTATTTGATTATTGATAATAGATCGATATATCGATCTGGATCGATGTATCGTCCCACCCCTAATATTTACTAGTACATTGTCATGGGATTGTCTCGCTCTGGCTAACTGCTAACGTGCACGGACGACATCAACTCGAGACATTCGCAGCAGAAAAACAAGTCCATCGGCGCCGGGCATAATAAGTTAATTAAACTTGACAGACATTATATCGACGATAATTATCGATATAGAGTTATATGAAAATAATTTTATAATTTTATCGCGATAACGTTTTTGGCTATATCGCCCAGCCCTAATCCAGCTCACCACCCACTACTGAGCTAGCCTTATTCACCAGCTTGTTCAGCTTGCTGGAGTCCCTCGAGTTGATGTTGCCCCCCCAGCACACCACAGCAAAGAAGAGGACGCTGGCTACAACCGACTGGTAGAACGATGGCAGGGCTCTACAGTGCCACCAAATTGCTCTCATATGCCCCTAAAAATATGTGTGCGAACCGTAAAACTCAATTACGCGCACGGTGTGCAAGTACAGATTACAGCCTCTCGTCTTTTTTTTCTCCGCCGCGAGAAAAGTTATAAAACTACAAGTCCCACATTGCACTCAAGCCAACGGTCCAATCACAGTAGAGTGACTTGACTGGTTTCAAGAGAAAGAAAGCAAATGACCAATCGGAAGCTCTCATTTGGCTTGTTTACTTCCTGAAACGCCACCATTGCGATATGCGAGAGTTTCCCGAGACATGTAACTTCTAGTCTTACCAATAGCAATATATTTTAGAACACCTAGATTTAGCGATAACAATAGTAATATAACGTTAATGCAACAAAACGAATGCCTTGCTTTGTTAATCATAACGTTGATGCAGTAGCGTATGCCGTTGTGTTGACTGTAACGGACATGATAACAACATAACACTGTGTACACATTCAAATTGCGATAATCGATTCTAACATTTTCAAATCGATGCAGTTGAATTTCCCCCTTAGGATCGATGCATTGTTACACCCCTACACCAAAGTCACTGGCCCACTGTGTATCTGTGTGTACAGCTAACTTGGCTAGCGTTATGAACAGCAGAGGTGGGCAATAGGGTCCAGCTGCAGCGCCGGACGGCCTGAGTGCAAGCTGAAGTGTTATCGAGACAATGAAGACAACGAGTTGCAGACTGGACTCAAGTTTACTTGGTTGACATAGCGACGCTCATACATACTGGTGCACTCTTATATATTGTCCGGGTTGCACACCGGCATTATATGGTACCTACTTAAGCATTACATCACGCGCAGGAGTGGTTTGTGACCAATAAACCATGCCTAGGGGTGGTCGTTAGACCCCCCTAGGCATGGTTTATTGGTCACAAATCACGACTACAAGTGGTGTAAAGCTTTTATACAACTGCCAGATTCATCCAACCTTATTTCTATACAATAAACACACATTAATCGAAGATTTATTGAAAAAACCATCCGCCAGAAAAAGTAGTTCCCACAACTACAAAAAAGACAAGTTGCCTCCATGTGGAAGCAGCTTGAAGTGCATCCAACCAAACTAACACATCCAACTGTGTATTATTGGAATGATTGAGAGAAGTTGCCTCATGTGGAAGCAGCTTGAAGTGCATCCAACCAACTAACACATCCAACTGTGTATTATTGGAATGATTGATTGAAAATTGTATTACCAGATGCAGAATGGGTACAATACAGTACGGCTCAATACACACAATTGTTAAGGGAATGCAGACCTACTTTCCATAGAACTTCATTCTTAGATGCTTCTATATAAAGTAGGTAAAACAAATTAAAACGTTTTCTTTGCCCTATAGGAAAAAAACGTTTTCTTCGCCCTATTTTTTTATTTATTTCTTTTAGCCTAAACTTAACCAGTTGGAAACCAGGGGTACAGTAATAAAATTAGCAATCAACCAATCAATCAATTCAATAGACCATGCTCACTTAAAACAGCGCTGCTTCTCTCTCAGTCTGACTCCCCCGCTGTTGCAGACAGGAGTGTGTGTGTGTGTGTGTGTGTGTGTGTCAGTGTGTGTGTGTGTGTGTGTGTGTGTGTGTGTGTGTGTGTGTGTGTTTGTGGGTACGCCAGCGTCGGACAGTGTGAGAGTGAACGCTGCAGTCAGTGGGAAGGAAGTAGAAATTTAAATCAATCAATTAATCAATCAATCAATCCGCGATTTTTCTTTTGTTCTAGATTGACTCAAGACCCATCAATTACATCATCCAACATTGTTTAAAGGACTAACACATTCCCCTTGACAGAATCGCTTCATATTTAGTCGTTATGGTGCTATCAACATATCCATTTGTTGTCCGCGATCTTGTTTTCTCCCGGAGTGAGCCGGGGAGTGATATGTGATTCGGTTGTGGGCGGGTCCTGAGCCCAGGACCGTGGATTGTTGCCAATAAAGACGTGTAAATGGCCAATCAGAATCGAGAAATTTGCATGCCGTTGTATAATGCATATCACTACATCCCCCCTGTTTAGCAGCATCGCCCCATATAATTAGCGGAACACTCTTATGTCAATAGTCCACTGAAATCACATCACCAAGTGCAAATCCTCCCCCTTATTCAGGTTTACATTCACCCCCCAAGACCATAATGATAACAAAGCACCAGAGTCCCCATGATGACCCAGCCTTGTGCTCCTGGTGTTGTTCTGGCCCTCTGTAGTGGGCACCTTCCGTGCAATAATGTGTGCTCAGGTCACATAGTCTTTGTAAAGATCTGGTCTGTTCACAACCCTCCCACATAACTCCTGGAGGCCTGTTGTCTGTCCTGTCTTTGTGGTGGTGGTGGAGACTTGCTTCTTTGGCTTTGACCGAAGCGTTGTTGTCCCTGCCGCCTGCTTTTCCTGCAGCACTTCGCCCAGTGGCCTCTGGTACCACAGGCAGAGCATTCATCGTTGAATGCAGGACATTGACGGGGTTTATGGCTCCTGCCACAGTTTTGGCATATTCGCCCTCTGTCCACTGCATGTATTTTCTCACCATGTGACATACCCAGTTGGTGTAACTGTTCATTGCCTGCTGATAGGGCTTCATATTTCCGCCCCTCTTGTAGTACCTCTTGTAGAGGATGGCCTTTGGGTTTGCTGTACAGGTCATTCCTCAGAGCATCGTGGGGTGTGCTGGCAATGATCAGCTCCATTAAACGTTCATTGAGCTCTTCATCAATAAACTGGCATTTTTGAGCTAATGTTCTGGCTCTGGTCACAAAATCATCAATGCTTTCGTCTGTTTTTTGTCTATATTGCATTAATTGGAGCCTATGGATTCTAAAGTTAACATTCAATTTTAACTGACCTTCATAGAATTCCCATAGTTTGGCTGGCTTTTTTTTGTCAGCCTCACTGAGTCCACTAGCATTCAGCCGTTTCAGTCCTTCATCTCCAATGCCACGACATATTTTTCGTGCCTGTTTAGCATCGTCCTCTATTTCCTCATCTTCCAGGTAAAGAGACATTTTTTGTTTAAACAATGAAATAGCCTCACCCTGATCCAGGTCGGCCCAATTCATTGTTGGCAAATGTGATGCCATGACGTCTTCTCATTCGGGTTGCGCTTCCAGCGTGTGGACTGCTGCTGTCAGTTGTCAGCTGTCAGATTGCTTCATTAGCGCCGAGTTAGCGCTGACGGAGTGACTGGTTTCCTACGTGCCGATGCATAATTATCCTCAGACAATCTCCCGTCCTGCTTGTAGCAATCCACTACTGTTACCGCTGTCACCATGAAGTGTTATCGAGACATTGAAGACAACGAGTTGCAGACTGGACTCAAGTTTACTTGGTTGACATAGCGACGCTCATACATACTGGTGCACTCTTATATATTGTCCGGGTTGCACACCGGCATTATATGGTACCTACTGCATATCACTACACAAGCGGTGTGACGTAATTGGCAGACTCGACTGTCAATCAATGGTCTACCTGACACGCAAACTCATAAACAATGTTTCTGTACTGGAGGTGTACAGTATTTCAATAGGCAACCCTGAATGGATTATTTCTCTAGAAGAGCAACACAGCCAAAAACATAGGCATTGTATGCATAAAAGGGGAAAAAGCTAAAGTTAAGTGACTGTTACTTTTGTAGCAGTAGTTTGATTTGATAGTTTATTTGATAGGGACAGCACATGTTAATGAACATAAAGTACAAAATACAAAATGTAAACATGCAGGGTTGTAGCAAGAGCTAATTTACACGCATGCACGCACAGTACAAATATACATTTATTTTTGAAAAAAGAAAATAACTCTTTTACTTGAAATATTTTCACTGTGCTCCTAAATATTTTTGGGTGCTCCTAAATTTCTTTGTGTGCTCCTAACTTTTTTCATTTAGGAGCACCTGTGCCCCTAGTGAAAAAGGTTAGCGTAGAGCCCTGCACTGACGGATTTGTGTTCATTGTGCTGCTTTTATAAAGCCTCAAATGACATACAATATTTCATGAAAGCAAAGTGTTTTGTTTGTCTAAGATTTAAAAGGGTTTAAACTTTACAGCACTGACAAAGTTGAACAAAGTGCTGTACAAGTCCCACAACATAATTTTTTTCCCCTTTTAATTCATATTTATATAAAAAAAAAATTATCTCGAAGCTTCGAATTAAAATCGAATCTCGGCTTCGAATTCCAAAAAAAAGCCCTACTGCTGGTAAAGCAATTTTACTATAGACTACCACCAAGGTTTATCCATTTATCCGCTTGTCCCACAAGATGTTTCTCTAAGACTTCTGCTTGTATTGGTGTAAAATCCAGTGTTTCCCCTAGGATTTTTTTCAGGGGGGGGTGGTAGGCCCCCAAAGACTACTAGTGTTGTCGCGTGGTGCCCGTGTCACGGATACGTAGTGTCGTCATAGACGCGCGCAGTAAGGCGGTTGTTAGTATCGGTTCTCTACACTGAGCTGAAATGAAACAATTGCACATAAATTAGGTAAATAAATATTAACTATAAATATAAATAAATAAATAAATATTAACTATTTATTTACAACACATAAATTAACACTTTAATCGCCGAAGACGCTGTTCAGCGTCTTTCCCCGCCATGCTTATTCTGCCAAAGACGCTGGGCAGGGGGGGGGGGGGGGGGAGTCTTAGGCTGAACGTGCTCTTCATTCTGGGCCGCTCCTCGTAGAGGGGCTGAGAGGGGTTCTCCAAGATGGCTTCTAGCTTTTTCCTCATCCTCCTGTCAGCCACCACCTCTAGGTTATCCAGCTCACCACCCACTACTGAGCTAGCCTTCTTCACCAGCTTGTTGAGCTTGCTGGAGTCCCTTGAGTTGATGTTGCCCCCCCAGCACACCACAGCAAAAAAGAGGACGTCGGCTACAACCGACTGGTAGAACGATGGCAGCAGTCGGCTGCACACGTCGAACGAGTCTCCTCAGGAAGAACAGCCTACTCTGTCCCTTCCTGTAGAGGGCCTCAGTGTTGTCCGAAGAAACTTCGGACCTGGTCATTAGTGATAATCAGCGGGGGTGGGGGGGGTGCGCCTGTCATCGCTGGTGGCTGTGGGCGGGGGTGGGGTGGTGCGCCTGTCATCGCTGTTGGGGGGTGGGGTTTGTCAGGTCAAATTGGTTGAAAAACCGGTTCAGCTCATTTGCACGTTCAAGGGGCCCCTCCACGGCCGTGCTCTGTTGTCGGAAGCCTGTTATTTTCCTGACCCCTCCCCACACCTCTCTAGTGTTGTTTGCCTGTAGTTGGCCCTCCAGCTTGTCCTTATAGATGTGCTTGGCGGCTCCGAGTTCTTTTTTGAGCTCCTTCTGTACAATCTTGGCCCCCTCAGTGTCCCCAGCCATGAAGGCTCTCTTCTTCCTGTTCAGGAGGTATTTGATGTCCCTATTGATCCAGGGTTTGTTATTAGGAAAGCAGCGTACCTTCTTAGTGGGTACGATGCTCTCCTCACAGAACCTGATATAATCAGTTCTACATTCGGTGAGTCCATTGATGTCCTCACCGTGGGTCCGTTGGAACAGGTCAGTCTGTGGAGCTGAAGCCCTCCCTTAGCTCTTCCTCAACATCCTCCGACCACTGTGGGACAAGCCTAGTTGTTGCTGGCTGTCGTTTGATCACAGGCTTATATATTGGATCAAGTCTGACCAGGTTGTGATCTGAGCTGCCAAGCGGGGGGAGGGCAGTGTGGCTGTATGCTTCCTTGATATTTGCATACAGTAAGTCCAGGGTCTTGTTGTCTCTTGTTTTGCAAGTGACATACTGCGTGAAATTGGTCAGGGATCTGGATATCCTGACATGGTTGAAGTCTCAGTTTATAATGATTAATGCCTCGGGGTGTTTTGTCTGTAACCCCGCGACAGTGGAGTGGATGACGTCACACGCCTGCGCCGCCGCTGCACTGGGTGGGATGTAAGCGGTGACTGCGATAACGTGTGAAGATTCCCTTGGTAGGTAATAGGGTCTCATGCTCAGGGCCAACAGCTCAATGTCCGGAGAACATATACGTTCTTTAACCGTGATATGACCGGGGTTACACCGCTCTGTTTATTCCTGTCAGCTCGCACCACGGTGAACCCTGTTGTTCCACGCTGCTGTCCGGGATGTTGTCGTTCAGCCAGCACTCCGTGAAGCACAATAAACTAGCTTCTCTGTGTTCCTGCTGGTTATTAACCAGGGCTGAGAGCTCATCTATTTAGTTGACCAGCGCCCGCACGTTACCCATAACAACGGAGGGCAGGTAAGGCTTGAATCTTCTCTTCTCCCTTGTCTTCCTCTCCTTTACGGTCACACCAGCTCTATTGCCCCGTCTGCGAATCCTCATTTCTTTAGGTAAATTCCTCGGTGGCTCTATCCTTGAAACAGAGTAGCTCCTCTCTCGAATACACAACAGTGTTGCTGGCTCTGTTGTCGTTGGCAACAACAACAATATCGTTGGCGTAGTCTTGTTGTTCCATTTTCTGGCTAGACCTAACTTAAACTAACTCTTAGCTGTCTAACTTCATGGAAGTGTTTAGCCTAAACAAACCAAGTACTGTTACAAAGTGTAAGTATCGAAAAAATAAAGTATAATCAAAGATAAATGAGTTAAAAAAAAAGGTAACGATGGGGAGAGGGGAGGAGCTGCTCTAACAGGCTGCCACTCTCTCCAGGCGCCATGACAACGTAGATGTATGATGTATATGTAAAGGTATATTTGTACAGTAACAACCACAATGACAAATTGCAGATAACTGTCCTTGCAGTTTTCAATATCCATCCATGGAGCAGATTCACTTTCAAAGGTAGAATCTGTAATGCCACCAAACAGTGACCTCTAGGTAACAGAGCCCTGCTTGATACTGCACTGCCCATAAAGTGCTCTAAAGATAAAAGATCTCCCCAAAGTGCTGGTTCTAGGACCTGCAATTCAAGCTGCCCACTAATGGAACCTCTAGTGTAATGATTACTAAAAACAATCTGAACATAATTGCTGGACACACCTCAGGCTCTGCCAAGAAACTCACACTATAATAAGTTACTAAACTCCAACCCACACATCAGACCAAAACTAAATATATAAACAATACGGAATTACAGATCTGAAATCTTCATTGCAATGTTTCTCTCTGTTCCAGATACAATTGTTCCCCAACAACAAATACAATAATGGCTGAGTCAAGGCCTCACTGCTGTGACCAATGCGAGAAGAGCTTCAGTCGCTCTGGAGACTTAAAGAAACACCAGCGTATTCATACAGGAGAGAAGCCCTACCACTGTGACCAATGTGGGGAAGACTTCAATCAGTCTGGACACTTAAAGAGACACCAGCGTATTCATACAGGAGAGAAGCCCTACCACTGTGACCAATGTGGGGAAGACTTCAGTCAGTCTGGAGACTTAAAGACACACCAGCGTATTCATACAGGAGAGAAGCCGTACCACTGTGACAAATGTGGAAGTAGCTTCAGTCGCTCTGAACACTTAAAGATACACCAGCGTATTCATACAGGAGAGAAGCCGTACCACTGTGACCAATGTGGAAGTAGCTTCAGTCGCTCTGAACACTTAAAGATACACCAGCGTATTCATACAGGAGAGAAGCCCTACCACTGTGACCAGTGTGGGAAGAGCTTCAGAGACTTTAGTAACTTAAAGACACACCAGAACATTCATACAGGAGAGAAGCCCTACCACTGTGACCAATGTGGGGAAGACTTCAGTCAGTCTGCAACCTTAAAGAAACACCAGCGTATTCATACAGGAGAGAAGCCCTACCACTGTGACCAGTGTGGGAAGAGCTTCAGAAGCGTTAGTAACTTAAAGACGCACCAGAACATTCATACAGGAGAGATCTATCCATGTGACCAGTGTGGGAAGAGCTTCAGTACATCTGGCAGCTTAAAGAGACACCAGAACATTCATTCTTGAGAGAAGCACTATCCCGTTGACCAGTGTGGGAAGAGCTTTGTTCACTCTGGAAACTTAAACAAAAAAAATCACCAGCGTATTCATACAGCTGTCAACATTTACATATTCAACAGCGCATTCATACTGGACATAAATCAAACATTCCTCTGTCTATTGTATAAACCTATGCATTTAATTTGGTTTTATCTGTAAATAATCTCATAATTACATGACTATTATGCTGTTAGAACAGTGTTATGTTTGTAGATTGAATATTTAATGTTCTCTTGGCCATTTTCATGTTTAACAACCAGGAAATGCATGAAAGAACATTGTATATACTTTATTTGAAATCTAGTAATCCATTCATGAAATTGGTATTTTCTGTTTTGTTCTCTAGTTATGTTTATACATGATACAATGATCACTTTAGTGAGACAAAACGAGGCTTTTGCTTTGGGAGAAAGAGAGGCAATACTTTGTTTACAATGGCTCCTTGCTGCCCTCTACTTGTCTGAAAATTATTATTCCAGCTTTCATATAATTTTGTAATGTACATTTCAAGAGGTTAATGCATGTACATATCCAACATTGATTTTTTTTTTGGATTTGTCAATAGTTCGATTCAATTTTTTTAAAGTAACATTTCTTCCATTTGAAATGTTATTTTAAAGGTACAATATGCAGTTTCTCAGAGTTTTTTGTTTGCAGAGCCTGCAAAATACATTTACTGTTTTTCTTTATTTTTTCTCCCCATTTTCCCATTTTTCTTTTCTTTAAATTTTTTTCTCCCATCCCAATTGAGTCGTTATGCCAATTCCCTTCCTGGTCGTTGCACGCCTTTGCCCTCTACTGTCTGGGGAGGGTGAAGACTACCACATGTGGAGTCAGCCAGCCGCTTCTTTTCACCTGACAGCGAGGACTCTCACCGGGGGAGTGTAACGCGTGGGAGGATCACACTATCTCCCCCAGATCCCTTCCCTGCTGAACAGGCACCCCGACCGACCAGTAGGAGTCGCTGTTTACAACGGCCAGGACACATACCCCACCGGCTTCCTACCCGCTAACACTGCCAATTGTGTTAGTAGGGACGACTGACCAAGCCAGAGGTACCGCTGACAGCTGGATTCGATCCCAGAGTCTCTGCGGTGGTAGATGAACGCTTAGTCCGCTGCGCTACCCAGCTGTTTTTCTTCTCTCTTGTGTTATTATAAATGAAAACAAATCTCCATAGTGGACCTTTATGCCAAATAACCGTAAGATCACATATTTGAATATGGAAATAGTTTATACCCACAAGTTGTAAGCCTTGTAGATGTAAAATATGTATTTTACAATGGTTTCATTATGTTACTCAAAATATGATGCTTATCATGAGAGAGGCCCTACCACTGTGACCAATGTGGGAAGGGCTTCAGTCACTCTGGAAATGGTTCAAATGTACAGTATTTTTCAGACCATGTCATCAGAGGCCAGTCTTATTATTCCATTTATTTTTGTTGGACCATGCTTTACCTCTGTCTATTTGATGACTGTATGCAAATAAAAAAGTATTACATCAATACTGTCCTGTCAGTGTTATTTTTAGATTAAGTATTTAACATTCTCTATTGGCCATTTTCACCAAATTCCTAAGAAGTTTGTATGTCTTCAGGTCTCAGGGTGAAGAGGGTTTGTCACTACAGAATGAGATGCACTCTGCCTTCCTAGGACAGGTGGAGGACTTGTTAAGCCTCACATTTATTCATTATGTAAAATTAATTGATATGTTCTTGGTTCTTCCATTGAAAAGTCTCAACTCAGTGTTACTAGATTTAGGATGAAAAGATGTAAGTACCATGTTGAACAAGTTAAAGATTCCATTAGATTATTGGTGTTTTTTTAAAGCATTTTTATTTGTTTTGGTTTTGTTGAGATGATTGATGGGGACATGTTCAATCACATGTATTTCATTCTAAAAACACAACAATACTGATGACATACCAGAGCCAATGGCTTGGGCATAACGTAATAAGCTTTTGTATAGCAGTGGGATACACTCTTAATTTATTTGCAATTGAAAAGTCAATGGGAGCAGACTGGAGCACCCTACAGATGGTTTAATGGCACTGAAACCAAACCAGACTGAAATGGTGGTAGCATTGTTCTCACTGAAAAGCTACCCAAATACCTCTGATGGGCAATAGCTTAACGTTATGCCTCAATTTACATGACAGTCTGCCATCCTTTCCTTCCAATGCTCGGTGCCGCGCCCCTACTCTGCCTCTGATTGGCTCTGACCCTCATCCCCGGGTGGGATGACAATAGGGAACATATCACGTCCTGTATTGATTCTAAACGGAACTCCAGATTTAATTGTCAAAGACGGACCATTCTGTATTTTATGAGATGGGTGGAAACCCTAAACATCCTTCTCCTGTATTGCCACATGCTTCACTACAGAGTCTTTGGAGCAGAGTGTCCACATAGTTTGCAATAGCAGCAGCTTTCATAAATCTTGAAATTAAATCTGCAACCAGATTACTCCCTGGTAGACAATATCTTGGTCTGACAAATTAATTTTTTTTGTAATCTGATGCCATAATCCAAGAATGACAATTTCAGTCACCAGCCAACTGGATGGTCAGTAATGTAAGTAATGTCAGACTCAATGTTTATAAAAAAAAAAAAACATGGCATACATCAAATCAATACGTTTCCTAAAGACACTTAAACGTCCCACTGAGGATTATGTTTGATTTGGAACCTGAAATATGTCAATATTTAAGGATTTGGGCAACATTCTGATCATCCAGTATCTTGTAAGGGAGAGAATATTGGAATAATGAAAGTACAATAAGTACAAATAAAACAAAAATATATGCAGGTGTAATACTGATTGTACAAAGTGTACCATAGTTGTCTTCCAAGATGATTATAAGAGGACCTATCACCTTGTGTTTGGTGGATCTATGGTCTATTCTGATTGGCCAATCAGTTCAAAGCAGCTAACTGCTCAACTATTGGCTCAGTTGTATAAGAACAGGCTGTTTTCCAGACTGAACTACTCATTCAACCAGAAACACTGGATAGTCTGCTGGTTGACTTGAACCCCTCTCTGTGGCAGAACACATTCTCTACTGGAACAAGACTTTATACTAAGGCCTAACAAAAATAATAGTTGGTTTCAGGTTGCCGACCGACCCTGCCGATTTAGGTGCGACCCAATATATTTTATGAGTTTTTAAAAAAAATTATAAAAAATTTAAAAAAAAACAAAAAAACGTTTTTTTTTTTTTTTTAATTTTTTTATAATAAATGTTCATAGAAATCTTAGTCAAACATTTAGTATTATGGATATTAAACATGCTGGCAGAGTACATGCATCCATGTTGTTGTGAACATTTTAATTATATAAAGAAATTCCCTGTCCATAGTCGCCGTGGGAAAGAATAAAATAAAATAAATTCCCTACCTACCCATGTCCAAACTGACAACCAACCTGAAACCAACTATTAATTTTGTTAGGCCTAAAACCATCTGGATCCAAACTTGCTTCTGATAACATATATCAGACTTTTGACACCGCAACATCAGTAAGTACAATTATTTATTTGATTGTTTCCATGGCATTGCAGAGTCTCTTATTTTCTGTCTAAATATGCTGTCTAATATTTTGAATCTGTTGTTTATTTCTCTTCAATATACGTATATGTAAAGGTATATTTGTACAGTAACAACTGTAAATATTGTAGTCTACTATCAACCAGACAGCCGGTTAGATCTTTATGCTTCAGCCAGCTGTTTATTGTCTGCAGGTGCCCTAATTATATAGCCCTACCAGTAACCATAGTAACAGCTTGCATGATGTTATACTGCCACTTAGTGGTAGCAGCTATGATAGCACCTATTATTACAGGATCTCTGGTAAACAGTACTGTATATCTGTATGTCATAAATGTATAGATGTAGCAGTACTGTATATTTCTATGTCTTGTCATATATGTCACTATGAATTGAAAATGGGGGACCCTGATGTAAACAAGACGAAAGTCTTTCTCTGGTCTGCATCCCCTTAATAATTGTGTGTATTGAGCCGTACTGTATTGTACCCAGTTTACAATCTGTTAATAAAGTTTTCAATCATCATTCATTCATCATCATGACGTCATGTATCCGGCTTTTGGTTTTCAGAAAGATCTTTCAAACTTGTTACACACCTCTCGCGATATTACGATATGTGTCGCGGCTTCACGGAGGAAAGGAACGAGATCTCGCGAGGTTTCCACCACTCGACGCCACGTCTCTGAGCAGCAGCAACACAGACAGACAGACAGACAGACTGCGACCTGCTGCTCTAACTGCACATCACACACATCTACTGAACCCTGCAGCAGGAGCAACACAGCTCACACCAGGTGAGCACCGACGCCGACCATCTGTGTTCAGTAGATGTTGTGAGCGAGTTGTTGTTGAATGAATGAATGAATGAAAACTTTATTTAACAGATTGCAGAATGGGTACAATACAGTACGGCTCAATACATACAATTGTTAAGGGGATGCAGACCTGAGAAAGACGTTTGTCTTGTTTCCATCAGGGTCCCCCATTTTCAATTCATATAGACATTTATGACATACACAACATACATGACATTTATGGCATAGGGACATATAGGTATTTAGTATTGATACATTTGTGACATAAGCGGTATTCAAATATACAGTACTGTTACCCCTAGATCCTGACAGAGTATATACATATGATGGGGAGGGGACTGTACATTAGGAGGGGGTGGGTGGGAGGGAAATATACATACGGCGGGGAGGGAATATATACATGCGGTGGGGAGGAGACTGTCTATTAGGAGGTGGTGGGGGTTTTGGGCATTTTACGGTGGCCAGTTTCGAATTGCAGCCTCCCGTAGGTGCTCTTTAAGAGCGGTTTTGAATGTGGGCAGGGATTCACATTCCTTTACAGCTTTGGGTAGGGCGTTCCACATTGTTGTGGCATAATTGCGAAACGTGTTTAGTCCCTTGTTTGAGCCGAATCTGGGTTTAACATGATTTGTTGAGCTTCCTCTGGTGTAGTGGTTGTGGTATTCACTGACCTTTGGGAAGTATTTTGACATGTACATGGGCACCCCGGTCGTATAGTGTATCTTGTAGACCAGGCCCATTGCAAGTTGCTGTACTCTGTCGTCTACTCTAAGCCATCCTAGGTTGGCAAAGTGGGCAGGGGTGAGGTGGGTTCTGGGGTTCAGGTCAAGTAGTAGTCTGACCAGTTTGTTTTGTGATGTTTGTAATTTTGTTTTAAGCGCCTTTGAGGTGCTTTGGTACCATGAGGTGCATGCATAGTCATAGTACCCTTGAATGAGTGCTCCTGCCAGAGTCTTCAGGGTATTCTTGTTTACCAGAGAGGAGATCCGGTACAAGAATCTAGTTCGTTGGTTGACTTTTTTTTATTACATTGGATGCCATTTTGTCACAGGAAAGATTTGCCTCTAGGATGGAACCCAGGTAGGTAATATCTTCTTTCCTTGTGACAATATTGTCACCCACTGTAACTGAGAATCCGTCGGTCTTGCTGAGTTTGTTATTTGAACCGAAGAGAATGGACTCTGTTTTGCCCATGTGTAATGATAGTTTGTTATCAGCGAGCCATATGCAGATTTTGCCTAGTTCCGTGCTGAGGGTTTTTTCAACCTGCAATTTGTTCTTGTCAGAGACCAGCAGGGCTGAGTCGTCCGTGAGCTAACGTTAGCCAGCGAGCTAAAGATGCGAACTCCATCAAAGTGCTGATTCCAAAAAAGAGGACACTCTGCCCCAAGATACCTAAAGTGGACATGTCTGGGCAAAAGAGGACGTTTGGTCACCCTACCATACACAACTATATTATATATATATATATATGTACAGGCATATCTGGTCAATAAGTTAACGTTAGCTACGTCACGTCAGCCGAAACTAGGGAACCAGATCATATCCTGCCCCCCCCCCCCCCCCCCAATGTACAGTTTCTTCTTGATTGATTGATTGAAAACTTTATTTAACAGATTGCAGAATGGGTACAATACAGTACGGCTCAATACACACAATTGTTAAGGGGATGCAGACCAGAGAAAGACTTTCGTCTTGTTTACATCAGGGTCCCCCATTTTCAATTCATCGTCACATACATGACATACAGATACAGACAGTACTGCTACATCTATACATTTATGACATACCAGATTTAAAAATACAGTACTGTTTGTGATACAAAAAGAGTCCAGAAAAATAGAGTATACACATTTGACGAAGAAACTGTACATTGGAGGAGGTTGGTAGGTTCTTCCCTTTCGGATGTATATATTTTTTACAATCTCTTTTTACTACACAGTTTTGATTGATTGATTGAAAACTTTATTAACAGATTGCAGAATGGTTACAGTACAGTACGGCTCAATACACACAATTGTTAAGGGGATGCAGACCAGAGAAAGACTTTCGTCTTGTTTACATCAGGGTCCCCCATTTTCAATTCATCGTAATAGTATAGATGTAGCAGTACTGTCTATCTGTATGTCATGTATGTCATATATGTCCTGATGAATTGAAAATGGGGGACCCTGATGTAAACAAGACGAAAGTCTTTCTCTGGTCTGCATCCCCTTAACAATTGTGTGTATTGAGCCGTACTGTATTGTACCCAGTTTACAATCTGTAATAAACATTTCAATCAATCAATCAATCAATCAATCACTTGGTATAATCACCTGGCCCATTCATTGCGTACATAGATACATTAGATTACATTACATTAAAAATAATGTATTATGTCATTATACAGCACAAGTACATTACAACGAAAATAAGTTTGGCAGTTTGGCACCAACCAGAGGTGTGAGTGTGAAGCAGGGCGTTCCTGAAAAAGAGCACCAGCTCAGCGAACCTACCCTGGGTAAATAAAGGTTAAACAATAAATGAGTACTACTGAGTAATAGTGCTAATCAGAAGTATGTGTACAGAGTTGTAGTATTTAATATGTACAGTGATACTACCATAGTGTCTTTATACCTGTAAGTCATACTGACCAGCAGTGTAACTAGTAAGAGTAGGTAAGGGATATGTACAGATATAGAATCTACAGTTATGTCAAAAGGGTTATTATGCAGGTATACATATTAAATAAAGGTTTTAAAACAAATGAGTACTAACACAAGTCTGTGTTAAAAATTCTTCATTCATTAATTCGTTCAAAATGTAGCTCAATGACCAGAAGTTAATAGAGTCAACGGAGTATTGACGTTTCATCAAATGGTAGAGACAATGACTCACTGTATGTATAATCCGTGCCACCTGGCTCGAACGTAAAAACACATTTCAATATCAAATCCAGCCAGTTTGTTTCCACACTCTGCTCTCTCCACCATCATTTAAGACTACATTTCTTGCTCCCTAACCCAAGTGGAGCAATCTTCCATTTACTTAGGTATGTATTTTTAGGCGGATTTTCAGAAAATAGGGCTCCGGGCTCAAGAGGTTGTTAACCCACCAACCATACAATGTTTGTGTTTCTTTATTCCTCAACAGTCTCTCCCTCTCTCTCCCTCACAGGGGCCGAGATGACCCATGTACGTCTGCTGCTCACGTCTGCAGTGTTGCTGCTTGCTGTCGCTCACAGCCATTCCCATGGCGACCACGGCCACCATCATCACGGCCACGCCCACTCCCATGGCGAAGGCGGTTGCCACGGCCACGGTCCTCAGGTAAAAATGCACCACGGAGCAAGTAAGTGGAGCGCGGAGGCCAACCTGCCTGATGAGGGACACCACGCCCACGGACACGCCCACGGACACGCCCACGGACACGCCCACGATGAGGGACACCACGGACACGCCCACGATGAGGAACACCACGGACACGCCCACAGACACGCCCATGATGAGGAACACCACGGACACGCCCATGATGAGGAACACCACGGACACGCCCATGATGAGGGACACCACGGACACGCCCACGGACACGCCCACGGACACGCCCACGATGAGGGACACCACGGACACGCCCACGGACACGCCCACGGACACGCCCATGATGAGGAACACCACGGACACGCCCATGATGAGGAACACCACGGACACGCCCATGATGAGGAGGTTGTGCGTGTGCACAAAGAGAGCGGCCATGGACACGCGCACGGAGAGGAGCGAGTGAAGCGGGAGGCGGAGGGAGAGAAGAGAGACCTGGTGGAGCTCTGGACGCAGGTATGATCCCATCACCTCCATAAGCCCCTGTGCAACACACACCAAACCTTGATGTGGTGCTATTTGGTTTAGTGTTGGGTTTTTCATTCATCAACCCTCCTAGAACAGGCTTCATCGACCCTCCTAGAACAGGCTTCATCAACCCTCCTAGAACAGGCTTCATCAACCCTCCTAGAACAGGCTTCATCAACCCTCCTAGAACAGGCTTCATCAACCCTCCTAGAACAGGCTTCATCAACCCTCCTAGAACAGGCTTCATCGACCCTCCTAGAACAGGCTTCATCGACCCTCCTAGAACAGGCTTCATCGACCCTCCTAGAACAGGCTTCATCAACCCTCCTAGAACAGGCTTCATCAACCCTCCTAGAACAGGCGTGCTGCTGTCTGACACCATCGTACTTCTAATTCATAGTGACGTTTCTATGGGTCACCTGACCAGTTGTCCTGAACCATTGCTGTCATTCTTTCTACTAAATAGAAAATGTTCTGGACCTTTCTAAGGCAGATAATCAATCACAACATCACAACACATGACTCACTAGTCAGTAGGCAGTCAGTTTATACACGGTTTCAACTTGGCAACATAAACATTCTAAATGGACAACACGCCTATATTTGATATTAGTAAACACTGCAACATAAACATTCTAAATGGACAACACGCCTATATTTGATATTAGTAAACACTGCAACATAAACATTCTAAATGGACAACACGCCTATATTTGATATTAGTAAACACTGCACCATAAACATTCTAAATGGACAACACGCCTATATTTGATATTAGTAAACACTGCAACATAAACATTCTAAATGGACAACACGCCTATATTTGATATTAGTAAACACTGCAACATAAACATTCTAAATGGACAACACGCCTATATTTGATATTAGTAAACACTGCAACATAAACATTCTAAATGGACAACATGCCTATATTTGATATTAGCAAACACCGCACCATAAACATTCTAAATGGACAACATGCCTATATTTGATATTAGCAAACACTGCAACATAAACTTTCTAAATGGACAACACGCCTATATTTGATATTAGTAAACACTGCAACAGGAAATACACCTGGGTCCAATCTGTTGCCTAGCAACGCACTGCCACTGAGCCCATCTATATGTAGATTAGAAACAATCAACCCTGAATATAGAGTCTCAGATATACAGATATACAGCAAGTATGTGAACAGGAAGCTGTAACGTTGCAGTGAGGTGACAGAGTGCAACCCTGTGTGACACAGTTCCCATAATAAGCAGACAACCCAAACCACAGCAACACCATGCAGCGTAACACCATGTCACATACAGTATGTTGATGTTAAAGAAACACGCCAACATTATGGGAAACTATGGGATTATGTCCAGAGTCAGACAAGAAGATGGATACCAGGGCCCCGTTCCCCGTACCTGGCTAACTGAGTTAGCCGGATGATTTCCACCATAGCTTGACTTAAGCCAGACCTTTCTGTTCCCCGAAGTCGGATTTTCTAAATCACCATGGTAACAGATCAGAAAGTTTGAACCTGGTCCGGAGCAGGGTTAAGTTCAGTTAGCTGGATAACCTGCATGGCCACGCCCTCGCAAAGAAATGCCAGCTCGCTTCCTGAAATATTTCTCAGTCTAGATCCCATTATACCATTCTGAATTATGTTTTTGTGCTTCGTTTTCCTAGAGGGGGCTTTTGAAATGTATAATAATAGAACTAAATGCTGATAATAAATCCTATTCAGCCTATAGATTTACTTTGTCCTAAATAAAATAATGCACGTCATATACGGCGCTCGGAGTCGCGATACACGCTGCATGTGGTTATTTTAATAACTACGCATTGCAAATGTGAATCCCGCTGGGATATTTTTAATGAATGAAACCTATCGGCCGTTTGGCTCTGATTAGTTTCATATATTCTCCGCTGTAGATTTGCTTAACGGAGCGCCCGGATTGTGTTTCATTCAAGCATAAAATTGAAGTGTCTATGCATGGATTGTGGTCTTTGTGGATTATGAATTACGAGGAATCTGAGGATTGTTGAATTGTATCATCACTCACACGTTATTGTGATATTGTAACTGGGATTAAAATGTCTGATGAGATGCGCTGTTTGACGGATTTGAGCAATTGAATGAGCCGTTGACGTCACATGAATGCATTTGAGAATAAAGAGATAAAACTTCATTCAAAAGAAAAATATTCGAAACACGGGTCTCTTGTATTGATGGATACACAATGGATATATCCCGTCTGGCACAGTGGTGCAATGGCTAGTGCTCACTCCTGTCAAGCGGACGACCCTAGTTCGAAACCCCCCGTTTCCAATATAATTTATAATAACTATATAATAATATTTAATATAATATAATTAATATATAATTAATATAAAAAATTTTTAGGCTACGCAAAAGTAGCCTAGTTTTAAGTTAAAATATTATAAATCTACATGCATTGAGGATGTCATTCTTTATATAGCTCTCAAAGTGCACCAAATTGAAGCATTTACATTGCAAAAAGAAGCAAATAAATTAGAAAAGACAGGGATTTGAACGCGGGTCGTCCGCGTGAGAGGCATAAGGACCATCCATCACACCACGGTGCCAGACAAATAAAACATCCACCATACATCCATCAATGGATAAGAGAGCCGTATCCTTATTCTGAAAGATATTTCGCTAGCAAGATCTCATTTGATTATTCAATCCATAAACCTACTGCCAGCAGGCACGTTTAAAGAAATATAATCTGATTGATTGGGGTAATGAGGGACTTAAAATTAGCCTATAGATTATGCATTTAACTTGTCGGCGAGGCTATTGAGCCGTACTGCATTGTACCCATTCTGCAATCTGTTAATAAAGTTTTAAAACAATCAATCAATGCCGTTAGGAAATCAGGATTTCTGCTATCGACACCTGCTGTCTTTTCAACTGAAGCGGCCGCGCGCAATTATCCTGAGTCTCAAGTCTGGTTCGAATGAACGAGACTGAATCCACCTTCGAGGAACAGGAAAATCCCGGATTCAAACATCGGGTTAATTGAATCTGGATAATGGGACTCTTGATCGACTTAGTTGAACCAGGTACGGGGAATAGGGCCCAGTTTCCTCTCTGTGCGTTCAGTAGAAAGCTATCTGGCTGCAAGCTAGCCTAGCTTAGCACAAATTAATGGAAGTGGATTATGGATCATCTAGCCGAGTTTATAACTCTGGGAAAGGTGATGTTCTTGTGCCCCAGGTCAGTTCAGTTCAAAAGTCTTACATTTCATTTGCACAGGTATTACATTTTGGTTGGGCTGTCGGGAGATGAAATAATATAAAATGTATGAAATGTTGTTTATTGCGGGGCTACCAGGAGCTTGTCTGGTGACGGCTTATATGGAACGTGCAATAATTTAAATTGGTGCAGCTCCCAGTTCAGTGTCGCTATGTGTTGTTGTTGTTTTGCTAGTATTGTCGTGGTTTGCTCTGAGTGGTATTAAAAAGGTCTTAAAAAGTCTTAAATTGAACTTGCAGCTACCCTTCATATGACATGGTAAATACAGCCTGTGCAAATAACCCCTATATTTCCTTTTTCTTTTCTTGTTCATTCCCATTTATTCTCATATAAGTTTCAACCTTTGAATATAACCCTACAGGTACAGTATATACATTTTTGCCTAGTGACCCCAAACCAGTGAGTAAAGTACTCCGTATCGGACTACAATCAAAGGTTATGACTCCAGTGTGGAAACACGGGTTTGATGAGTTCAAGCTCAAGTTCTTCTGAATCCCCGTGTTGACGACCCTGGTCTCTTTGTTTACCTCTCTAGGCCATTGGAGCCACTCTGCTGATCAGCGCCGCGCCCTTCCTCATCCTCTTCCTCATCCCGGTCCAGTCCAACACGGACAAACACCAGAACCTGCTGAAGGTGCTGCTCAGCTTCGCCTCCGGAGGACTTCTGGGAGACGCCTTCCTCCACCTCATCCCCCACGCTCTGGGTAGTAATAATAATAATAATAACTTTATTTGTATAGCGCTTTTCATACAGAAGTTGCAGTTCAAAGTGCTTCACAACAGTGAAAAATACATAAAAAAAGATAGAGAGGTAGCAAGGTGAGGTAAATCACAGTGTTTCACATTAGGATCTAGCATCCCAATAATCTGTTTACAGTTTCATTCAGTAATAAAATAATAAAAATAGAATAGACAGAGTAAAAAAAAAGTGCGGTTTGATTCCGTTTAAAAATAGGCTAAAAATAATAGAATAGAACGGACCTACAACAGGGTATTTAACATACAACAGAGCAGTGCATCAGTAAGAAGTGTGCAGTGAGATACATTTAGCATAGAACCGACACATGAATTTGATAGGAAGTGTATAAAAGTAGGCAGGGTAAGACAAGTGCAGGTAAAGTACAATTTGTGTCACGATATCCCTGCTGTTTCATTTAAATGCCTGAGCGAAGAGATGGGTTTTAAGCTGTCTTTAGAAGATGTCTAGCGAGTTGGCTTCCCTGATGTTTTTTGGGGCAGTTTGTTCCATAGTTTTGGGGTGTAGTTGATAAAGGCTGCATTACCGATCCTCTTTTGACTGTTTCTGGGAGCCTCTAGTAGTCCAGCAGCTGATGATCGCAGTGTTCTCGCTGGCGTGTAATTTATTAGAGTGTAGTATTCCTTACTGACTGTGTGTTGTCTCCTCTCCTCCTCCTCATCCCCCACGCTCTGGTAGTATTCCTTACTGACTGTGTTGTCTCCTCTCCTCCACCTCATCCCCCACGCTCTGGTAGTGTTCCTTACTGACTGTGTTGTCTCCTCTCCTCCTCCTCCTCATCCCCCACGCTCTGGTAGTGTTCCTTACTGACTGTGTGTTGTCTCCTCTCCTCCTCCTCCTCATCCCCCACGCTCTGGTAGTGTTCCTTACTGACTGTGTTGTGTCTCCTCTCCTCCTCCTCATCCCCCACGCTCTGGTAGTGTTCCTTACTGACTGTGTTGTGTCTCCTCTCCTCCTCCTCATCCCCCACGCTCTGGTAGTATTCCTTACTGACTGTGTGTTGTCTCCTCTCCTCCTCCTCATCCCCCACGCTCTGGTAGTGTTCCTTACTGACTGTGTTGTGTCTCCTCTCCTCCTCCTCATCCCCCACTCTCTGGTAGTGTTCCTTACTGACTGTGTTGTGTCTCCTCTCCTCCTCCTCATCCCCCACGCTCTGGTAGTGTTCCTTACTGACTGTGTTGTGTCTCCTCTCCTCCTCCTCATCCCCCACGCTCTGGTAGTGTTCCTTACTGACTGTGTTGTCTCCTCTCCTCCTCCTCATCCCCCACGCTCTGGTAGTGTTCCTTACTGACTGTGTTGTGTCTCCTCTCCTCCTCCTCATCCCCCACGCTCTGGTAGTGTTCCTTACTGACTGTGTTGTGTCTCCTCTCCTCCTCCTCATCCCCCACTCTCTGGTAGTGTTCCTTACTGACTGTGTTGTGTCTCCTCTCCTCCTCCTCATCCCCCACTCTCTGGTAGTGTTCCTTACTGACTGTGTTGTGTCTCCTCTCCTCCTCCTCATCCCCCACGCTCTGGTAGTATTCCTTACTGACTGTGTTGTCTCCTCTCCTCCACCTCATCCCCCACGCTCTGGTAGTGTTCCTTACTGACTGTGTTGTCTCCTCTCCTCCTCCTCATCCCCCACGCTCTGGTAGTATTCCTTACTGACTGTGTGTTGTCTCCTCTCCTCCTCCTCATCCCCCACGCTCTGGTAGTATTCCTTACTGACTGTGTTGTGTCTCCTCTCCTCCTCCTCATCCCCCACGCTCTGGTAGTGTTCCTTACTGACTGTGTTGTCTCCTCTCCTCCTCCTCATCCCCCACGCTCTGGTAGTATTCCTTACTGACTGTGTTGTCTCCTCTCCTCCTCCTCATCCCCCACGCTCTGGTAGTATTCCTTACTGACTGTGTTGTCTCCTCTCCTCCTCCTCATCCCCCACGCTCTGGTAGTGTTCCTTACTGACTGTGTTGTCTCCTCTCCTCCTCCTCATCCCCCACGCTCTGGTAGTATTCCTTACTGACTGTGTTGTCTCCTCTCCTCCACCTCATCCCCCACGCTCTGGTAGTATTCCTTACTGACTGTGTTGTGTCTCCTCTCCTCCTCCTCATCCCCCACGCTCTGGTAGTATTCCTTACTGACTGTGTTGTGTCTCCTCTCCTCCTCCTCATCCCCCACGCTCTGGTAGTGTTCCTTACTGACTGTGTGTTGTCTCCTCTCCTCCTCCTCATCCCCCACGCTCTGGTAGTGTTCCTTACTGACTGTGTTGTGTCTCCTCTCCTCCTCCTCATCCCCCACGCTCTGGTAGTGTTCCTTACTGACTGTGTTGTGTCTCCTCTCCTCCTCCTCATCCCCCACGCTCTGGTAGTGTTCCTTACTGACTGTGTTGTGTCTCCTCTCCTCCTCCTCATCCCCCACGCTCTGGTAGTGTTCCTTACTGACTGTGTTGTGTCTCCTCTCCTCCTCCTCATCCCCCACGCTCTGGTAGTGTTCCTTACTGACTGTGTTGTGTCTCCTCTCCTCCTCCTCATCCCCCACGCTCTGGTAGTATTCCTTACTGACTGTGTTGTGTCGTCTCTCCTCCTCCTCATCCCCCACGCTCTGGTAGTATTCCTTACTGACTGTGTTGTGTCTCCTCTCCTCCTCCTCATCCCCCACGCTCTGGTAGTATTCCTTACTGACTGTGTTGTGTCTCCTCTCCTCCTCCTCATCCCCCACGCTCTGGTAGTGTTCCTTACTGACTGTGTTGTGTCGTCTCTCCTCCTCCTCATCCCCCACGCTCTGGTAGTGTTCCTTACTGACTGTGTTGTCTCCTCTCCTCCTCCTCATCCCCCACGCTCTGGTAGTGTTCCTTACTGACTGTGTTGTGTCTCCTCTCCTCCTCCTCATCCCCCACGCTCTGGTAGTATTCCTTACTGACTGTGTTGTGTCTCCTCTCCTCCTCCTCATCCCCCACGCTCTGGTAGTATTCCTTACTGACTGTGTTGTGTCTCCTCTCCTCCTCCTCATCCCCCACGCTCTGGTAGTGTTCCTTACTGACTGTGTTGTGTCTCCTCTCCTCCTCCTCATCCCCCACGCTCTGGTAGTGTTCCTTACTGACTGTGTTGTGTCTCCTCTCCTCCTCCTCATCCCCCACGCTCTGGTAGTATTCCTTACTGACTGTGTTGTGTCTCCTCTCCTCCTCCTCATCCCCCACGCTCTGGTAGTGTTCCTTACTGACTGTGTTGTGTCTCCTCTCCTCCTCCTCATCCCCCACGCTCTGGTAGTATTCCTTACTGACTGTGTTGTCTCCTCTCCTCCTCCTCATCCCCCACGCAGGTATCAGTGATAATCTATATATTGCAAGAAATGTAATAATGATAATAATTAGGGATGTCCGATATTATCGGCCTACCGATATTATCGGCCG
This sequence comes from Notolepis coatsorum, assembly GCF_963971535.1. Classification (NCBI taxonomy): domain Eukaryota; kingdom Metazoa; phylum Chordata; class Actinopteri; order Aulopiformes; family Paralepididae; genus Notolepis; species Notolepis coatsorum. Next base: position 8,916,229 of record NC_140177.1, read on the forward strand.
ATATCGGCATTAAAATGTGATATCGGAAAATATCGGTATCGGTTTTCAAAAAAATACTTTTTTTTTTTTTTTTTTTTTTTTTACATTTCTATAACCTTTATTTATCCAGGCAAGCAAGTAAGAACAAATTCAGGTTTTATTTATTGTCAAAAGTATGCATAATGTTGTGTTAATTCCACAACAAGAGATATGTAATGTTAATTACCTGAAATTATTCCATTTTTTGGGCGGGGAAACCCTGCATATATTGGTATCGGTTGATATCGGTTGATATTGGTATCGGAAATTAAGAGTTGGACAATATCGGTATATCGGTATTGGTAAAAAAGCCAATATCGAGCATCCCTAATAATAATAGATCAAATTTATATAGCGCCTTTCATAGGTCGCTTCTACGATACGTCACGATATCTGTGGAACTGAAGAAGAAGAAATACCCATAAAAAGGCAAAAAGTAGGAATTATGTATTTATTCACAGAATTCTCACATTATTTAGTGTCACAAACCATTGTACATGAAACAATGTTCAACAAATTGCATAGTGTGTCTCTTTAACACACCGACTGCAACTTGATTAATATTAACTGTTCATTAACACATTGACTGCCGTTCACATAGATCTACGTTTCTGTCACGGTATTTCTTTTATTATCTATTGTCATTCATAATTCAGCGGGCACCTTGTGCATACTGTTCTGAGTGTGTCTGGTCTTATACCGCCCTCTAACGCCTTCGGCCAGTAATGCACCCCATTAGAAACGGGTTAGTTTATTTTCTCTACCGAGCTGCGGTGTGGGGGCGGGTCCTAAACACTCCAGCAAAACACACGCTTGTAGGGATGCTTTGGACTACTGACCCCGTCCGCCCGTTGAAGAGCAATGTCCTTCAATGTCGGAGGCACGATCGCTGTGGATAACTGGAATGGCGATGAGATTATTGAATGAATGAATGAATGAATGGATGAATGAATGAATGAAAAAGTTTATTTTTGGACATGTTATTCTCCATATTTCTACGATATCTTGTTCCGTCGAACCAAACAATCATAGCAACAAATTAAAAAAACATTAATAGAAAAACATTAAAAAAATAAAATAAAATAAGGAATTATAAACAAAAGGTCAAGAGCAATGTGTTTGGTTAGCAGACATGTCCAAAAAAGGAGTAGAGGGAAGCTAAGCTTATTGATCCCTACCCCCTTACATTTATATTTGTTCTTCCATTAATTTGACTACCGTACTTTCCGGACTATAAGCCGCGGCTTTTTTCCCCATTTTTTCCCCCTGCGGCTTATATAACGGTGCGGCTTATATGTGACTCGACGTGACCAAACTCGAAAATGTAAACATCTAAATATTGCTTTTTTGACTGCATTGAAAGGTTATTTATCTGTTCCATTATTTGCTAAACTTAATACAACTTGTAAATGAGTTAATGCTTGTTATTTGTCCGACAGTATTGTGTCCCAAAGCTAATTACATATGGTAATTAAACATTAAAACACCTGCGGCTTATAGTCCAGTGCGGCTTATATATGTACACATCATTCAATTTAGCTGCTGCGGCTTATAGTCGGGTGCGGCTTATAGTGCGAAAAGTACGGTAGATATAACATAATTTGGAATATTGGATTCTTTTTTTTTCATTACTTCAGACTGTAAGGACAACATATGAAAGCTTGGGTTGATCTGATATTTATTTCTACTGCGATTGAAGCTATCTGTGTTATAGCTGTTTGGTTGTTTTCCGTTGGGTTGCACCGGTCTAAATCACATTGCATGCGTGCACGACAAAGGATAATAGTGATGATCTAGCGTTGATTTCAGGAAGATCCGATAATCAGGCGAAAAATGACAACATGTTTAATTGAATTACACAAAACCGCTGTTTTCGTGTCTTTTCCCTGGAATTGCTCAGAAGCGGCCGGACTATGTTCATATTCAAAACGGAAATGTACGGATGAAAAAATAATCTGTTTTTTGCACGTTGACCAGAAGTAGCTCAATGAGACTCGACAGGCGTTATTAGACCCATAGCTATATAAAATATAGGTTTAGCTCTACAAACTACAACTACGCTTACATGGGTTTAATGGACGGCACGGAAGTGGTCACTTCCCGGAAGGGGCGTGGCACTCAATGTGTTAACAATGACTCCATATCACGGCGGTTAGGTGGTCGAGCGGAGATTGCGTTCGTCACCAGCCCCGGAGCTGTGAGCTTGGTTCGCCTGTTCGAATCCAGCTCACAGCTCCGGGGTTGTCACCAGCTTGGCTGGCCGTCTGCACTGATACAATTGGCTGTATCAGAGGGTGGGAGAAGCTGGCGGGGTGGGTCCGGGTCGTTGTAAACAGCGACTCCTACAGTTCGGTCGGGGCGCCTGCTAAGCGCGGATTGGACGTGAGGGGGATAGTGTGGTCCTCCCACACGCTACGCCCTCTCAATGAGAATCCGCGCTGCCAGGTGAAAAGAAGCGGTGATTGGCTGGACGTGTGTCGGAGGAAGCACGTGGTAGCCTCCACTCTCCCAAATGATCTGACTGTGGGGGGTAAAGCGCAGCGACCAGGAAGGGACTGGGAATTGGCATACGACTAACATTGGGATGGGAGAAAATCAGAGGAAAATGGAGGGGGAAAAAAGACAAAAAAAAAAAAAAAAAAAAACAATGACTCCATATCTGTTACCCTACGACTCTGATACTCGATTTACATTCGATTTATACCTACCTACTGCTTTCACCGTCTACAACGGCCCTACACTGTAATCATAGTCATCTTAACTACCTACCTACTGCTTTCACCGTCTACAACGGCCCTACACTGTAATCATAGTCATCTTAACTACCTACCTACTGCTTTCACCGTCTACAACGGCCCTACACTGTAATCATAGTCATCTTAACTACCTACCTACTGCTTTCACCGTCTACAACGGCCCTACACTGTAATCATAGTCATCTTAACTACCTACTGCTTTCACCGTCTACAACGGCCCTACACTGTAATCATAATCATCTTAACTACCTACTGCTTTCACCGTCTACAACGGCCCTACACTGTAATCATAATCATCTTAACTACCTACTGCTTTCACCGTCTACAACGGCCCTACACTGTAATCATAGTCATCTTAACTACCTACTGCTTTCACCGTCTACAACGGCCCTACACTGTAATCATAGTCTTCTTAACTACCTACTGCTTTCACCGTCTACAACGGCCCTACACTGTAATCATAGTCATCTTAACTACCTACTGCTTTCACCGTCTACAACGGCCCTACACTGTAATCATAGTCATCTTAACTACCTACTGCTTTCACCGTCTACAACGGCCCTACACTGTAATCATAGTCATCTTAACTACCTACTGCTTTCACCGTCTACAACGGCCCTACACTGTAATCATAGTCATCTTAACGACCTACTGCTTTCACCGTCTACAACGGCCCTACACTGTAATCATAGTGATCTTAACGACCTACCTCGAACTATAGTCTACCCATACTCTGTATGATAGCATGTACAACAGTGCTGTATATACCCCATATTTACATTTATATTCTTATATTTTCTGCATACATACAGTATATATATACATATTTGTCTGAATATACCTGCATATAACTAGGGGTGCACGATATTGATTTTTTTTTACCCCGATATCGATACCGATAACTTTCTGCTCCTCAAGACCGATACCGATAACCGATATATATATATTTATTGTATTTATAATTTTTTTTTTTTTATGTATATTCCTGTAGTGTTGACCTAACCAGATTTATCATGACATGAGCGTTACTACGATGAACAAAACAAAGCCAAGAGAACAGTTTTGACTCTTCAAATAAAGTGACTATATTTATTTTTCCAAATAAATATAATTTGAGTCAATCACAAAATTCATCCCTGAACAATGAGTGAACTAAAAACCAACAGGTATTGTGCTTTGTCAGTAGGGATGGGTACCGTTCACATTTGAACCGATACGGTACCGGTACCTGTGAATCGATACCGGTACCCAACGGTACCTTTTTTCGGTACTTTAGTCTCTAAAGATGTAATCTACCTACCTCAGTTGTGAAAGAAAAAAATCCAAACTTCAAATAACCACATTTTCGACCGTTTTCGGCTTGCCATCGCCCCGACTGCTTTGTTGTTGAATCAAGTCAAATCCTAAGTAAGCGTATATTGTGCGTGTGAACGTTGACGTCTGAAAAGAAAAAAGTGTAAAAAAAAAATTAACGGAGCTATCAATAATTTTATCGGGATGCTGATAATGCATAACTACTGATATCGGCCCGATAATTATTGACCAGATAATTATCGTGCATCCCTACATATAACCCATAGCTCTGTATGATACTAGCATGTACAAATGCTGTATATACCTACACATAGTCCTTTTCTGTAGATACTGTATCTATATAGTGGTGGGCGGCACAGTGGCACGGTGGCACAGTGGTTGGCACCGCTGCCTCACAGCAGGAAGGTCCTGGGTTCGAACCCCAGCAGGGGGCCGTTCTGTGTGGAGTTTGCATGTTCTCCCCGTGTTCCTGTGGGTTTCCTCCAGCAGCTCATTAGCTCATTCTGGCACATTTACATTGATGTGGAAACTGAAGATTAATGTGCACTGTCCCTGGTAAAACATTTATAAATATATGTACATATCCTTCTCTTACTAGTTACGCTGCTGGCCAGTAATATGACTACTACCATAGTGTCTTTACACCTGTATCACTCTACAACTCTTTACATAGTACATCTGATTTAGCACTATTACTCATTAGTACTACTAATTTATATATTTTATACCCAGTTTAATCACCTGTACATTGAAAATGTAACAGTGATCACCCTCTCCGCAGAGCGAATCACCCGCTGCAGCGGGGAACCAGGAGATGATGGAGAGGGTGAGGATAGACTCAATGATGGCCGTGTAAAATTGGGCCATCATGGTCTTCGGCAGTTTGTATTTTTTCAACTGCCGGAGGAAGAACATCCTCTCCTGGGCCTTTTTGAGCAGGCCTGTGATGTTGAGCTCCCATTTCAAGTCCCGGGAGATGGTCATGCCAAGGATATGTCATATGTCATTAATGTATAATAAAAACAGTATTGGACCCAAAATTGACCCTTGCGGTACTCCGCAGACGATGTTCATCAGTATTGACCTATGTTTGTCAATTTGTACATATTGTTTCCTGTCTTCCAAATAACTTTCCAGACAATTTAGAACAGTTCCTCTAATACCACATCGATCCAGTTTTTTTTTATAATACCGTTATTCCTCTAATAGTAACCGGTATTCAATTAAAAACCGGGTCTCTATTAATGACCGGGTGCGCTGTTGAGCTAAGCAATTATAAGCCGGCCTCCTAATACAAGCCGGGTTTCATGTATATGCTGGCCTGGCTGTGCAGTAAATACCATAATGGTATTGTGTTAATGTTTACCAAGAGAGTAAGCCTACCTCAGAATTGTATAAAACGAAGTTATTATTATTATTATTATTATTATTATTATTATTATTATACCAGAATTGTGATTGCACTATTTTACTTTATTTAACTTTTTTTTACCATCTGTAATTGCACTGTTTACTACCGTATTTCATACAGTACTTGGTTTCAATAAATGAACCCAGTACATTTTACTGGGTTCAAACTGACACAAAATGTTGATTTATTCATTATGATCTGTTTGAAAATTAGAAATATAGGCCTCTCTCTTATACATGCCTCCTCCTAATACAAGCCTGGTATCCGCTACAGTTGAAACAAATACAAGCCGGGGTTACTATTAGAGGAATTACAGTATACCATGATCTATAGTATCAAACACCTTCTTCAAATCTATAAATATTCCTACAGCAAATTTCTTGTTGTCCGTACATGTGGTGATTTCCTCAGTTAGGTCTGTAAGTGCCAATGAAGTTGATCTATTATGTCGGAAACCATACTGGCTGTCAGAAAGCAAGTTATTTTTTTCAATAAAACTGAAAAGTCTTATTGAAAAAAGCTTTTCTAGTATTTTTGAGAACTGAGGTAGGAGAGAGACTGGCCGGTAATTTGTAAAAGTATGTTTATCCCCTGATTTAAATAATGGTATTACTTTAGCTATTTTCATTTTATTTGGAAATGTTCCTGTTTGAAAAGATAAGTTGCAAAATTAGTTAGTGGTTTTATAATTCCCCCAACAATTTTCTTAATCGTCTCCATATCAATATCATTATAATCTTTAGATTTTTTATTCTTACAGTTCAATACAGTGTCCATTACTTCATTTTCATCTACCGGATAAATAAACATTGAGCTTGAGTTGAAGTCTATCAGTTTATCCAGTGACCCAGTTGTGAATGTCATTTTCTCTGCCAATTCAGGTTCAATACGTACAAAGAATTTATTAAAACCATCAACCACCTCATCCATGTTGCTTATGGACTTTCCATTTACAATAAAATGATCTGGATAGTTCACACCATTAGACCCCTTTCTGATAAGATTATTAAGCACCTTCCAAATACCCTTAATATCATGTTTTTTACTTTCTAGCAGATTGGCATAGTATCCTTTTTACAATTTCTCATAATAATTGTTAACTTGTTTTTATACATTTTATATTTAGACTCTGTTTCATTAGTTCTGTATTTAATAAATATTCTATACAACAGGTTTTTATTTTTTCAAGCATTTAATAGCCCCTTTGTTAACCATGGATTCTTTGTGGAATTTCTTCTCTTGTCCTGTTTTTTTTATTGGACATTTGTTGTCATAAGATGCTTTAAATATTTCCAGAAAAGAGTCATAGGCGACATCAATATTATTTTTTTGGTATACTGTATTCCAATCCTGTTTAATTAAGTAATTTTTTGCCTCCAGGACTTTTCTATACATAGTATCATACACAACAAAAGTTGGTAGATGGTCACTAATGTCATTAAGTAATAGCCCACTCACAGTATTGTATTAGTATTATGTTTGTAAAAATGTTATCTATCAGTGTGGCACTATGTGAAGTTATTCTGCTGGGTCTGGTGATTTTAGGATATAGGCTCATGCTGAACATAGTGTCAATGAATTCCTCTGTCAATCTATGTTTTGGGGGATTTAGCAGATCAATATTGAAATCCCCACATATGAATACATCTTTTTGATTATTTATAGAAAATAGTTTTTCCATCCAGTTGTTAAACACATTAATATCTGATCCTGGTGTCCTATATATACAGCTAACAACTATATTCTTCTTTTTTGCCAAGCTTATTTCAACTGTTACACATTCAAACACATTTTCTACTGCCAATGACATCTTATCCAACACTTTACAATCCATTTTACTATCAACATATAATGCCACACCCCCTCCACCTTTGTTTAGTCTGTTTGTGTAAAACATGTCATGACCAGGCATGGAGGCCGGCACCTGCAGCAGGGAGAGCTGGTGCTCCAGGACGGGTGGAAGGATGGTGTTGAAGGCCGAGCTGAAGTCCACATACAAGATCCTGACATAGTTGCCCGCGCAGTCCAGATGTTCCAGTGTGTAGTGCAGGGCCATGTTCACAGCATCCTCTGTGGATCTGTTGGCTCTGTACTCGAACTGCAGCGGGTCCAGCACAGGATCTGTGATGAGCTTCAGGTGGGCCAGGACAAAGCGCTCCAGGACCTTCATGACCACAGAGGTCAGGGCGACAGGTCTGTAGTCATTAAGGCCCGTGACCTTGGCCTTCTTGGGGACGGGGATGATGGTTGAGGCCTTGAAGCATGCTGGGACGTGACACAGCTCCAGCGAGGCATTAAAAATGGTGGTAAACACCGGGGCGAGCTGGTCAGCGCAGTGCTTCAGGGCAGAGGGGGAGAGAGAGTCCGGGCCGCGTGTATGCTTTCCGCAGCGCAGTTCGGTTTCCGGGTTCCTCTGATTGGCCGCGACCCCCACGTGACCCGCGCTAGCACGGCCCCTTATCCACCGCTGCCGCTCTGCTGTGTGTTGTGTTGCAGCACCAGAGCGGCAGAGGTCGCTGCCTTCCTCAATTTATACACATGGAAGTATTGACTACGCCGTAACGAATCATTAAACAAATATACCGTTAACTGGAATATGTTGTGCCTTTACACATATGTTGGATTATGTAATTGGTTTGTCATGACAAACAAATTAAAAAAATCGCGATTTACCCGCTGGCTACAACAACACACAGTGACTGCATGTAGTTGTTGTAGCCACCTCCTCAGAGGCAGGAATACTAAGCTCCCCCTTAAGCTCCAGGAGAGAGGAGAGAGGCTGAAAACCCACAGTTCTTGCCCGACTGATGGGAGCCGAATCCCCGGATCCGATTTGTCTGATGAATACCCCCATAACATGGAGGTCCCGAATGCATGGAAGTATTGATTGCGCCGTAACGAATCATTAAAAAAAAGATACCGTTAACTGGAATATGTTGTGCCTTTACACATATGTTGGATTATGTAATTGGTTTGTCATGACAAACTAATAAAATATCGCATCGCCGGCTGTCTCTGGCTTGCTCCAGCGGACACCAGAGCTCAGCCAGCGGCGAGAATATGCTGCCGCGAGCGGCATCGCTGAGCTCTGGTGTCCACTGGAGCAAGCCAGAGACAGCCGGCGATGCGATATTTTATTGGTTTGTCATGACAAAACATATTGTGCCATATGTGTAAAGGCACAACATATTCCAGTTAACGGTATATTTTTTTAATGATTCGTTACGGCGTAGTCGATACTTCCATGCGTATAAATTGAGGAAGGCAGCGACCTCTGTCTATCTGTATGTCATGTATGTCATATATGTTACGATGAATTGAAAATGGGGGACCCTGATGTAAACAAGACGAAAGTCTTTCTCTGGTCTGCATCCCCTTAACAATTGTATGTATTGAGCTGTACTGTACTGTACCCATTCTGCATTAATAAAGTTTTCAATCAATCAATCAACTCTGCCGCTCTGGTGCGCGCTGCAACACAACACACAGAGCGAGCGGCCAATCAGAGGAACCCGGAAACCGAACTGCGTTGCGGAAAGCAAAAGGTCTTGAGGCCTTTCCATACGGAGGAGGAATTCCCCTCAGAGAGCTGTTGTCGCAGTTTCTCTGAGAAGCGATATTATGCCTCCCTCACCTCTTTGGTGAACTTGTACTTGGCCTGCCTGAACCGATGAGCGTCTCCACTGAGCCTGGCCACCTCCTTCTCCGACCTCAGCCGCCTGAGTTGTGCTGAAAACCAGGGCTTGTTGTTGTTAAAGATCTTATAGAGCGGAGGGGGACACACCTCACCGAGGCTGATGAATGATGTCACAGCTTCTGTACCTATACTTCTGGAACAACACGGTGAAGTATTGGTACAATGTTAATCCTCAGCATCGTGAAAAAAAAATTGTTTTGCACATTTCCAAATGAAAAGGCACAACCAACTGTAGCCTTAACATAATGTGTTTCCTTTTTAACTACTGTGAGCTATGTTTAATTTAATTGCACTTAAAGTCGATACATTTATTTAACTTCTGCATTTAAGTGTGTGTGTATGTGTGTGTGTGTGCGTGTGTGTTTCAAGTTCAAGTTTCTTTAATAGTTGTCATACAGAAGTACAGAATACTTTTATACAAAATGCTTCTTACTGTTACGCTCCAGAGACTGTGCTAGACAAGATAGTATGAAATAAAATAGTATAGCATGTAAAATAGAAGTACAAAAAGGTCACAGTGTTCAGTATAGACATATGTACAATGTTCGATGCAGAATAGAAGTAACTGAGTTACCATACAATATACAATATCCTGTGTGTGTGTGTGTGTGTGTGTGTGTGTGTGTGTGTGTGTGTGTGTGTGTGTGTGTGTGTGTGTGTGTGTGTGTGTGTGTGTGTGTGTGTGTGTGTGTGTGTGTGTGTGTGTGTGTGTGTGTGTGTGTGTGTGTGTGTGTGTGTGTGTGTGTGTGTGTGTGTGTGTGTGTGTGCCGTCCACAACAACTGACAAAAAAGGGCTTCTCTTGTGTTGCATCATGTATCGGCCGCACAGTGGACTTCCACTGCATGATCTAATATCCTGCCTGACGCTGTCACAACAAATGTGAGACCATGTGAGACGTGAACGAGGGAGTGAGGGAGGTGGAGAGGGGAGACATATCTGTGATGTAAGACCATGTGAGACGTGAACGAGGGAGTGAGGGAGGTGGAGAGGGGAGACATATCTGTGATGTGAGACCATGTGAGACGTGAACGAGGGAGTGAGGGAGGTGGAGAGGGGAGACATATCTGTGATGTGAGACCATGTGAGACGTGAACGAGGGAGTGAGGGAGGTGGAGAGGGGAGACATATCTGTGATGTAAGACCATGTGAGACGTGAGGGAGGGAGTGAGGGAGGTGGAGAGGGGAGACATCTGTGATGTAAGACCATGTGAGACGTGAACGAGGGAGTGAGGGAGGTGGAGAGGGGAGACATATCTGTGATGTGAGACCATGTGAGACGTGAACGAGGGAGTGAGGGAGGTGGAGAGGGGAGACATGTCTGTGATGTAAGACCATGTGAGACGTGAACGAGGGAGTGAGGGAGGTGGAGAGGGGAGACATATCTGTGATGTGAGACCATGTGAGACGTGAACGAGGGAGTGAGGGAGGTGGAGAGGGGAGACATATCTGTGATGCTCCACACAGCAGCTGTGCTGTGAGCGTCACCTTCAACCTCTGGAGACAATCAGTGCAAAGTCAAGTGATGCATTTTTATAATATAATCCACTCTGTTTTTCAGTGATATACATGAAGAACAGTTACTTCTAACAGGGTCACCAGCCTGGCAGTGTTCCTCTCATATCAGTGTTGGTGTCTATATATATATATATATATATATTAATCTCCTGTCAGTTCAAGTAATGTTTGTAACGTAATGTCTATTTATTATATTTGTATTTATCTAATATTTGAATAAAATTGGCTCTGTATTTATCTAATATTTGAATTAAATTGGCTCCAGCATTGTTCTGCCCCAGTGATTCCATGCTTTGAATGTCTGTATTGTAAATAATGCAGTTTAGTGAACATGCTGAGAGGTGATTTCTAATAATTAGTACTACTAATATTGTTTTATACTTGAGGGTTTGTTTTTAGTTTTTTTGTACACATTATTATTATCATGACATATTGAAAAAATACATACAACATGTTCATTATCTGGGGTGGTTTCGTTGTTCCTTCTGAATTGAAATAAGCTAATTATTTATTTCTTGCCGTTTATTTAATTTCTTGTCCATCTTTATCATATTATAATAGTAAATATATAATTGCAATATTGATATTTTGATGCACAATTTGAATGCAGTATTGTTACAGCTAAATCAAATTATCTATATACAATGGCACATTATTTTTCTTGTTTTTTTGCATTAATATCTATTGTTGTATAAACTTGTGCTAAAATTACTTGTGCTAAAATTACTACCGTATATGAATTTGATATTTTTTTGCCGGTGATCTCTGAAGCGGTAGGCTGTGACACATACAACACCCCCCCCCCCCCCCCCCCCACATCCTATGTACAGTACCCCCCCAACCCCACCTCCTCCAATGTACTGTTTCTACGTCAAATGTGTATACTCTCTTTTTTTAGACTATTTTTGTATCACAAGATTCACAAACAGTACTGTATTTGCAAATCTGGTATGTCATAAATGTATAGATGTAGCAGTACTGTCTGTATCTGTATGTCATGTATGTCATATATGTTATGATGAATTGAAAATGGGGGACCCTGATGTAAACAAGACGAAAGTGTTTCTCTGGTCTGCATCCCCTTACCCATTCTGTAATCTGTTAATAAAGTTTTCAATCAAACAATAGTGCTCCCTCTGGTGGCGCTGCGCTGCATGACAGCTCTCGGAATACTTTGGGCAGCCGAAGAGTGCTTCCGCGTTCGAGTTTTGCGCTCCGATTGGCCAGGTCATGTGACATGTGCGCCAATCGTGGGACAGCAAGTTCTGCTCCTATTTCCGGGTCTAACAGACTGCAAACTATAGATATATATCTATGCTGCAAACTACCTGGCGTTCTATCGCCCTGCTCTAAGACAAACTCTTTCCTTAACCAACTTCGAACGAGCGCCTAAGCTTAACCAGTGTAGACACTTGCGGTCCCACGATTGGGCGTACATGACACATGACCAGAAATGACCTGGCCAATCAGAGACGCGGAAACGCAGTTCTGTTGTAGAAGGCATTCAGGCCTCCGGCGTCACAGGAGACACGTCACGACTGGAGGGAGAATCAGAAGCAGAAGATATCATATCGCCGCTAAACCTTACGCCAAAAGTACACAGGTAAATCAAACGGGGCTTTTGTTTGACTAACTAACACTGAATATTAAATTGTGACTGTTATTTGTATTTCAGCTTATTGTTATTGTTTTGTTGGGAGACATGTCGCGGCCTTACAGTTAGCTGTGTGTCAGGAGATTAGCTTTAGCTGCTAACTGTTAGCTCTGTTAGCTCTGTTAGCTCTACTGGCTAACTGCTAGCTCTGTTAGCCGGGAGACCAGCAGACGGTGGGCTAAGTGAGATGGACCTGCCGGGTCAGGAATATACCAACACGCGTTCTCAGTTTATAGCTAACGTTACCTCAAGTCGGTTAAATGTTTGACGAATGCAAGCAAACCGTCATCTTAACAGCCGTTAGCACGTTAGCTGCTAGCTAAGTAAGCTAGCTAGCTAACACGAGCTAAATGTGTGCAGCTGGAGTGTAGCAGCTGATCGGGAAGTAAATACAACAGAGTGTTTAGAGTTCTGCCATGTTGTAGACAAGTCAGGTCGTTTACTTCTAACATATCCCTTTGATTGAAAAGTTTATTAACAGATTGCAGAATGGGTACAGTACAGTACAGCTCAATACATACAATTGTTAAGGGGATGTGAATATATGAATTGAAAATGGGGGACCCTGATGGAAACAAGACAAACGTCTTTCTCAGGTCTGCATCCCCTTAACAATTGTATGTATTGAGCCGTACTGTATTGTACCCATTCTGCAATCTGTTAAATAAAGTTTTCATTCATTCATTCATTCATTCATGCATGCAGACCAGAGAAAGACTTTCGTCTTGTTTACATCAGGGTCCCCCATTTTCAATTCATCATATGACATACACGACATACAGATAGACAGTACTGCTACATCTATACATTCATGACATACCAGATTTGCAAATACAGTACTGTTTGTGATACAAAAAGAGTCCAGAAAAGGGAGTATATACATTTGACGTAAAAAATGTACATTGGAGGAGGTTGGGTGGGGTTGTGTGGGGGGGGGCGAAACACTGTACAAGCAAAACTGTACATTGGAATATTGACAACCATACTAGGTAATTTACTGTACATTGGAGGGGGGGAAACACTGTACAAACAAGCAAAACTGTACATTGGAATATTGACAACCATAATAGGTAAATTACTGTACATTGGAGAGGGTTGGGTTAGGACATTTACAGGGGCCAGTTTCGAATTGCAGTCTCCTGTAGGTGTTCCTTGAGAGTGGTTTTGAAAGTGGGTAGTCATTCACATTCCTTTACAGCTTTAGGTTGGGCGTTCCACATTGATGTGGCATAATTGCGAAAACGTGTTTAGTCCCTTGTTTGAGCCGAATCTGGGTTTAACATGATTTGTGGAGCAGGGCGGCTACGTGGCGTAGTGGGCAAGGCGCTCGCCACGAATGACGGAGACGCTGGGCTTGCCTGTTCGAGCCCAGCGCTCCACATTGCTTTCAGTTTAGCTGGTCATTCATACTAATACACATTGGCCGTATTAGGGGGTGGGAAACTGATGGGTGGGGATCGGGCGTTGTGGACAGCGACTCCTACAGGTCGGTTGGTGCGCCTGCGCAGTAGAATCAGGAAGTGTCAGGGGCAGCCTGAGCCTCCCACGCGTTACTCCTCGCCACTGAGAGATCGAGCTGCGCAGGTGAAAAGATGCGACTGCTGTTACCTCGAGTACCGGAGGGGACATGTGCTATGTATGACTTAGTCCACATTGCAGTCGGCTTGTGAGACGCAAAAAACAGCGTTCGTGACAGGGGAGGGTTGAATTGGATGATACGAAATTGGGATGGGAGAAAATATAGGAAAATGGGAGAAAAAGTGGATAAAAAAAAAACATGATTTGTGGAGCTCCCTCTGGTGTTGTGATCGTGGTATTCACTGACCTTTGGGAAGTATTTTGACATGTACATGGGTACCTTGGTCGTGTAGTGTATCTTGTAGACCAGGCCCATTGCAAGTTGCTGTACTCTGTCGTCTACTCTAAGCCATCCTAGGTTGTCAAAGTGGGCAGGGGTTAGGTGGGTTCTAGGAGTAAGGTCAAGCAGTAGTCTGACCAGTTTGTTTTGAGATGTTTGTAATTTTGTTTTTAGCGCCTTTGAGGTGCTTTGGTACCATGAGGTGCAAGCATAGTCGTAGTACCCTTGAATGAGTGCTCCTGCCAGAGTCTTCAGGGTATTCTTGTTTACCAGAGAGGAGATCCGGTACACGAATCGAGTTCGTTGGTTGACTTTTTTTTATTACATTGGATGCCATTTTGTCACAGGAGAGATTAGCCTCTAGGATGGAACCCAGGTATGTAATTTCATCTTTCCTTGTGACAATATTGTCACCCACTGTAACTGAGAAGCCGTCGGTCTTGCTGGGTTTGTTGTTTGAACCGAAGAGAATGGACTCTGTTTTGCCCATGTGTAATTAGAGCTGCCGCGGTATTGATGTTTTCCTTACCGCACAAATTTGCGAAATATTTCCTACCGTGGACGGTATTACCGCAATAATAAAAAAAAAAGTTTGAAAGCATTTTTTTCCCTACTCTTTATAGCATATAGCCTGCCTCTAGTCTAATGGCTACTGCATATTACCTACTCGACTCGACCCGCTTTAGGTACATGGTACTTCGTTCCTTTTCCACTGCAGGTACTACTCAGTTTGTCTCCGTGTGGGGACGCTTGTGTACACTGAAAGCTCCGTGAGCATAGCTATGTCCGAGGGCTTGCAGCAAGCCAGACTTTAACACAGTTTCAATAAATCAATCAATAACAACATTAACCAGACTCTCGTTGTGTCTATTCTGCTAAAGCTAACGTCACCTCTTATTGTGTCTATTCTACCAAGCAACCCAGGTTTAACGTTACCTCTCGTGTCTATCTGCTGACGTTAGCAACAACAAGTTTAACACATCAGCGATATTTTTGTGACACTAAACTCTCCGCTCGGTGGTAAATTCATGGGTTGATGTCGGTTTTGTTTCATCAATAAATGAGGCAGAATACACAGTGAATCCATCCTTTTTTGTTTATTGCACGGTCCTGTTGCAAACAAATCCTGAATGCATCCTTACTTAGCGAGCCAGTAAAGATGGCGGCGTTCTGCTTTTGTGCAGGACGCTACAACGTGTGACGCGTCTCTCTTCTGACCAATCAGTGGTCTGCAGTGTTTCACGTGACTTTTCTGGTACCACTTCTACCCAATAGGGTTGCTTGGAACCTCGACAGAGGAGTAGGGTATATCTGCAGAGCCGCAAGCCCAACGAGAGCAGGGAACTTTATTATTATTATAAAAAAAAGCGGTGATGCGGTATTCAGCCTAACTCTGAAAATCTATTTGTTATCACATAGGATTTAATCCAGAATTCCATAACTGTATACTGTAAGGGGAGAGAGAACTGGGAAGAGCAGAATGGTCATTCTTAGAATAGAATAGAAATACTTTATTCATCCCGGGGGAAATGTGGCACTACAGATCGCTCACAGTAAACGGTAAACATTTAGGTAGTCAAAAACAAAAGTCACGAATAAGAATATAAATAAGACTAAGAATAAAATACGGTCTGGGATATACATTTTCTATGTTATGTATATACATTCTAATATAACACATACAGTCAAAATATACAGTAAGTGTACAGTAAAAAGTGTGGAATTGTACAGTGTCTTTAAGAATAAAGTAAAAGTCCAGGGCCCTCATTTATCAACGTTGCGTACGCACAGATATGTGCGTAACCCGTGCGTATGATCATTTCTAAGCAAAGTGTGGTACTTATTAGGCTTGGGCGGTATGACGGTATATCAGGGTATTTAGAAATCCCGACGGTATTGAAAATCAATACCGTCCGTCATCGTCAAAATCACAGATGCGCTTCAGTTTCTATAACAGTGAAACAGAGTTTTGAGTGTAGTGCACACACGCGCCAGCAGAGGGCGAGACCAGTCTAGTGGAGCGAGTGGGTCACAACGGTATTCACGTTTTACGGTAATGTTGCGACAGTGCTGTGAAAATACCGTAAAGCGTTGCGACGAGAGTTGGTGTGTGTTGTTGTGGAGCAACTGGTGGAGCAAGCAAATAATCCGTCTCTTATTATATGTGAACTAAAGAGTACAAGGTTTACACAACAGCCCCCACCTGCCTTTTTATTGTATTTGTACCGTCCTGTACTATCCGCTGTCAGCTGTTTATCTCTCTCTGTGAGCTACTGAGCTTGAATAACTAGCGTTAGCTCACGTTAACTAGCGTTATCTCTGCGGCTAATCTTAGATTTCCTTGAACTAAATCAATGACTAGGTTATAAAGCATTCGAGTAGTTATCACTGCACATAGAAGTAGCCAAACAACGGGAGCATTTCGGGAGCATATGACCAAAACCCATGCAATTTCTAGACCTTAAGGAATCAAATAGTCTGCCATGGGCCATGGCTATAGGCTAGATGCTAACGCTAAAACGGTGCAGGCTTCTACCGGTGCGGGACTACCATTCTGAGAGCTGACGATGATTTGTTTACTTGGTAACACGGGTTGCCCCCCCCCCCCCCCCCCCGCTGATGAAAATGAAAGTCATACCGTCAAATACCGTAAACCGGGGTATTATTTCATATAGGGTTTGACGGTGTGAAAAAAAGGATACCGCCCGAGCCTAGTACTTATCAATTTGAACTTGTGCTTGACTTTGTGCGTATATCTAAGCACAGCTCGGAGAGCATGCGTAGCTGGCGCCCGGTGGTAGAATATTATTCAGTCTGCAACGCGGAAATAAGCTTCCGTGCATTACTTCCAACACTGGCGTGTTCAACTTCTGTATGACCCGTAATTCATTATAGTTCATTGTAAAATAGCGACAGTAGTGTAATAACGGGCTCACGTGCGAACAAGAGGTTGGCCTGCTTGTTTGGCACGGGGGGGGGGGCAGACGAAGAACACCCACCTCCAAACCCGATTAAATATTGTTTCAAATAAAAAGCTAAATACTATTTTGTGTCATGTTTCCAAATAAGATTGGCCACAACGAAATGCTTTCTACTTCAATTTGTTGGTTAGAATAGAAGATTACCTCCCTTGAAACTTCACTGAGACTAAAAGTAAAAGACACTATTTTTTTTTGTGAGCTCCGCGCACAGACGTGATAATAATAACAATAATAATAATAGCTTCATTTTATATAGCGCCTTTCAAGAGACCCAAGGTCGCTTTACATAGATAGGGGGGGAATAACAAAGTAACAAACATGGACAGACACAACATATAAATATGATGATGGGATTCAAGTTCGTCTTTTTATTGATCACATAGGCAGGCTATACATAGGCTGCATGACACGGTCCATCGTGATATTGTAGATGGATCGAGCAATAGACTGTTACTGTACCACCCATGTAGCTGTCAAAGCTCC
Source organism: Notolepis coatsorum (assembly GCF_963971535.1). NCBI lineage: Eukaryota > Metazoa > Chordata > Actinopteri > Aulopiformes > Paralepididae > Notolepis > Notolepis coatsorum. Next base: position 8,933,917 of record NC_140177.1, read on the forward strand.
ATCACAAATGCAGTTATGTGAATAGAAAGGGATTCCACTCAGTGATGCGCATTTGCCGATACATGTCGTTGCTACCGGGAGGAAAGGCATGCTGCGTGTTTTCATTAAATAAAACGGGATACTTTTTGCAAGGGTTTACTGACCGTCATACAAATAATCAACCAACTACATACTGTAACTTTGGAGGAGTTCAAGTTCAAGTTTGTATTGATCACATAATAGGCAGGCTACACATGGCGTAGGCTACATTATACATGGCAGTGAGATTCATTGTTCTTGTATATGCTCTCGTATTATTGTTATAGTATATATGCTATTGTCAAGAAGGAAGTACATTCTTTTCAATTGTGGCTTTAATTCGTATAGCCGAGAAGCAGTCTCCTACCAGCTTCATTAATCCCGACCCATCCAGCCACAGCATAACTGAGACGGGCTATGGAAACAAATCATAAATAGACTACTGTAAATAAAATAGCTTATAAAAGATGGGCTATCTTCGATAATGTCCTTTAAAGGGGACATGCGTTGCTATTCCTAGCACTATTTGGGCAACTTTACACAATTCCTGTGAGTGTATTGAAGACATCTGTACGTTTTTTCTTTTTTTCAAAAAATGCATTGTTTTATATTTCTAATCAAGTACTCAACCATCATTTTTCAGCTTCAAGATTTCAGGCTGTTATGGCCTGGCTCCGCCCATAAGCACTTTGAGTGACAGTCAGTCCACACAGTCTGCGACTGGTAGAGAGAGAGAGGGCCGTTCTTTTTTTCTCTGCCTCTCGGGTGTGCTGCGCGGCAGCTTGTGGGGGGGGGGGGGCCTCCCTTCCTCTCTCTTTCCCTTTTTTTCTTTCTATCACTCTCCCGTTCGGAAGTGCTCATGAATGCTCTATATCTCTCTCTCTCTCCCTCCAGAGGGCACGCAGAGTATGAGGAAGTAGTTTCCACTCGCTGTGTACAGTCAGTCTAGGTAGATTGTGGGCGGGCATTAGCTACAACCACAGAGCCAATCACATCACTGTCTGCTACCCAGAGCCTGAGTAACGTCATTCCTAACGGATCGCCTAATTTACTGGAGAAGGAAATGATCTGAGCTGAATCAGAGCAATCCGCCAATATGGTATTTAGACACTAAAACACATTGATACTAACTCCTATTACTATAATAGTTCAAGTTCAAGTTTCTTTAATAGTTGTCGTACAGAAGTACAGAATACTTTTATACAAAATGCTTCTTACTGTTACGCTCCAGAGACTGTGCAAGACAAGATAAGTATGAAATAAAATAACATAGTATAGCATGTAAATTAGAAGTAAAAAAAAGAGGTCACAGTGTTCAGTATAGACATATGTACAATGTTCGATGCAGAATAGACGTAACTGAGTTACCATATAATATACAATACTATGCAGTGTACTAATATACAATACTATATAGTGCAAGGCAGAAATGGGATGAGGTGCAATTTAGGTACAATTTACAGTAGGTGTACGAGTTGTGCAAATCCTTTATCAATAAATATAAAGTGTGTTTGTGTGATCTAAAGTGTGGAGAGTGGGTGCTGCAGTGTGTTGTTTGTTTAAGTGAGTGTGTGTGTGTGCTGTGTGCATTTGATGGTTGTTGCATAGTGTTTATTGTTCGTTTAGCAGCCTGATGGCCTGGGGATAGAAGCTTCTTCTGAGTCTTTCTGTGCTCGCCTTAAGACTCCGGTATCGCTTGCCTGACCGCAGCAGTTCAAAGAGGCAGTTGTTCGGGTGGCTCGAGTCCTTAATAATTCTCTTAGCCTTCCCCCTGCACCGCTTGTTGTAAATGTTCTGGAGGGTGGGAAGCCCCCCTCCAATTGTGCGTTCGGCTGAACGTGTCACTCTTTGTAGTCTGCTACGGTCTTGTGCAGTGCTATTCCCAAACCAGGAGGTGATGTTGCCGGTCAGGATGCTCTCTATTGTACATGAGTAGACATTTCTAATGATCTTCTGACTGACTTGGAACTTCCTTAGGCGCCTGAGGAAGTAGAGGCGTTGTCGTGCCTTCTTCACAACACTGTCAATGTGTGTGGTCCATGTCAAGTCCTCGGATATGTGGGCTCCGAGGTACTTGAAACTGTTCACTCTCTCAACCGGTGCCCCGTCGATGCTGAGGGGGCTGTAGTCCTTGACCCCCGACCTCCTGAAGTCCACAATCATCTCTTTTGTTTTGCTGACGTTCAGGGAGAGGCAGTTCTCCTGACACCACTGTGACAGATTCTCTACCTCTTCCAGGTAGGCCCTCTCGTCGTTGGCAGAGATCAGGCCCACCACTACTGTGTCATCAGCAAATTTGATGATTGTGTGCCACGCAGTCATGTGTGTACAGGGAGTAGAGGAGGGGGCTCAGAACACAGCCCTGGGGGCAGGGACCAAAACTAGAGAGCGCCACCCGCCATTTGCGCTCAGTTTTTACGTTTGGCGCCTCCCACTGAGACGTCTGAGCGCCGTGTGGCGCTCAATCAAATAGTCATGTGAAAATCGCAAATCATGATCCAATTCTTTAGCGGAGTTCTCACTCGCTGTCTCAGCACACATGAAGCGCGCACCGCGCACTGCTGCTGCTGCTGCTACCCCCTCCTCACCTGTTGCATGTAAACAGAGGCTATTGCCTCACCGTGACGTTAGTCTAGTCAGTGTGGGACCTTCGTGAGATAACGTTAGCTACCGTTACAAAATGACCCAGTCAACTATTCACTTAGTTTAATACATGACTTTGAGGCATTGTGTAACGTTATCCAGCCGGCTAGCTACGGATAGCTCCCGACATCAACAAATCCATCAGCAATAGTCCAGTGCATAATACCTCCGTTGGCTAGGTAACTAGTCACTACGAAATGTCGCAGTAAACTAAATAGTTCACTGAGGCGTTGTCCCAACGCCATCCAGCAGTAGCTACAGAAAGCTCCTGGCATCAATGTGGCTACAACAACAACATGCGTATTCGAGTCCCTGGTTTACATCGCATGAGTGAGGGCTGCTGACTAGGGTCCAGGTGCAGCGCCGGAGAATTATTTTGCATGCTGAATGTAGCGTTTAGGGTCCAGCTGCACCCCCGGAGAATCCTTGCTGGAGCTGGAGGCCACTCGAGTATACACACAGACAGTGGAGCTGTTTGCAGACAGCGAGGTGGCGATGTCTCGCAGATAACACAATCACAAGTATGATTATATAATATATATATTTTATTAAAAATTTTTTTTATATAAAATAATAATAAAAAAAATGTTTATCAAAAAAAAGTTGGCGGGTAAGAAATATGCTTGGCGGGTAGATTCTTCCCATCTACCCGCCACTGGCCGGTGAGTCAAAAAGTTAATTTCGCTCCCTGCCTGGGGGGCCCCTATGTTGAGCGTGATGGATGAGGAGGTGCAGTTGCCTGCTCTTACCACCTGGGGTCTGCCCGTCAGGAAGTCCAAGACCCACTGGCAGAGGTCATAGTTCAAGCCCAGGTCCCTGAGCTTGGCTATGAGTTTGGAGGGGACTATGGTATTGAATGCTGAGCTGTAGTCGATGAACAGCATTCTCACATAGTTCCCCTGCCTCTTGTCCAGGTGTGATGCTGCTGTGTGCAGCACATGGGCTATGGCGTCCTCCGTGGACCTGTTGGGGCGATATGCAAATTGCAGGGGGTCCAGGTTGATGCTAGAGACTGAGACTAGAGATACAATGCTAGAGACTGAAAAATGACATTTATAACGCATGTCACCTTTAACATCACATCATGGTTTGGAGTGATGCGTGCCATCAACCGGAAACCTCTCGACAGGGTCGTTAAGATCAGCTGCAAGATAATTGGGAAGGACCAGGAGCCACTCAGCAGCATCCACAAGAAACGCACAGTTAAAGAGGCCTCCCAAATAGTTGAGGACAACACACACCCTTCACACCCATTACAAACTAATGCCCTCAGGCCGTCGATACAGAGCTTCATCACTGAATAAAAGGGGCTTAGGTAGCTTCGTGCCAACCTCCATCAGACTGCTGAACACCTAGGTCTGGTGGAGGCCTGACTGCCCCCCCCCCCCCAAGGACTTTGGACTACTTAAAATAGACTCCCCCTTCCACCTCATGGACACATACTATGTACCTGTACTACTATTATTTACTATTTATAGTGATGCATCGAATATTCGGCTACCGGAATTTTTTGCCAAAAATGGCCTTTCGGCTTCCGGCCGAAAGAGTTTTTTCACCGAAAATATATCGCAGAATGTCAAAGAACAGAAGCAACCTGTAAACTAACGCGTGTTGTTGTGATGATGTCATCAAAACGCGGCTTCAGTCATTACATGCTCAACGTGAGCTCTTCAGTCCTGCGTTCTGCAGCCTGTGATAACTAGAGATGTTCCGATACCATTTTTTCCTTTCCGATCCGATTCCGATACCTAAGCTTTGGGTATCGGCCAATACCGATACTTATCCGATACCAGTGCATAAAAAGAAAAAAAGAAAAAAAACGATATTATATAATTTTTTTATAAATATAATTTTTTTATTTATTTTTTTAACAAATACTGTTTTATATATACTGTTTTTTAGTAATAACTAGAAAGTAATGGTATTTATTCAACAACAGGTGATTGTATAGATTTGTATTAGTATCATTAATCAATGAGTATGGGGCTTCAGCATTGCAGATATACCCTACTCCAATGATCCACACGGACATTATACGTTGCTGCACTCGCTACCCACTGGCTCTGCAGATATACCCTACTCAGTCTGTCTACAAGGCTCCGTTTCAGTAGCAGTCGGATCTGTTGTGATTTTTGCACAATAAATATTCAACATTCTCTTTTGAGACTCCGCCTCAGACTCTTATCATTTGGCACTAAAAGCTAAACATTGTCACCGATATGGCTGTCCGCAACATGTCATTAATTGTGTACGCGAGGTGGTCTCAATGACGACGTCAACGTGAGCTAAGTTAGCATAGCATGAGCTGCCGGTATATAAGACTGTAACGTTACTGGTGACATTGTGATTTAACGAATACTCCTTTGCCAACTTGCTGTACTTTGCTTGCAGGTCTGCAGCCATTATTGCTGGATTATATGAATAGCCCCAACTTTAGCCAAGGTAATGTTAAAGCTAGCTTTCGGTTAGCTGTTCAATGCTAATAACACCAGCCACCAAGCGAACCCATGAGCTCCCCGTCAACACCGCTCTGTCGGGACGATGACATTTAAGAAAGTATCTGCTGTTAAAATGACAAATGGCATTGACACTTTAATCGATTAAGCACCCGTTTGTTTTATAATGCTTACTCAACAGACCACAGTGTTGTTGATAAATTACGTCATATGGTATCGGAGCGCAGCATTAGAGGGTACTCGCCGATACCGATACCAGCATTTTAGCCAGTATCGGCGGCTTTTCCGATACTGGTATCGGTATCGGAACAACTCTAGTGATAACTCCTCTTGGGACTCGGGAGTCGCGCTGTTTCTATGTAAACTCTGCACGCAACGCGTCCAATAAATGCGTCTTTAACATGCTTTATATCCTCATCATTACTATATGCCCGTCGCGGTTAAAAACCTTTTTGATTAACGTTAGCGGTAAGCTAGCTAACAAGGCTTCCGGTCCTCTTTCACTAGTCTCTTAAAGCTACGTCATCCCCCGCTAATAATCACGGGAGATGTAGTAAATACAACAGTCCTTCCATGTAGGCTAGAACGCCGTGAATTATGACAGTAGTTAAAGTTTCTTTATTAGTTGTCATACAAAAATACAGAGTACTTTTATATAAAATGCTTACTGTAGCCACTACAGTAACATCATTAAGTCTGCTATAAGCTAGTCTCCCTCTCAATGTGTGCAGATCTGTATGCAGTTTTAAAGCACATTGGCTTTGTTCTGAATGCACTTTGTTGTAGTTATCCTACAGAGAAAGAAAATGCACTTGACTTGGAATTAATGTACTGTATGCATTCAGAAGTGCTGATTTTTTTAATTTTTTTATAACTTTTGTAACTTATTTTCAGAAATGACTGATATTTTGAAATTATTTAATTAAGGCCAAAACATGTCAAAAGATAAAAAATTATTATTATTATTATTATTATTATTTTTTATATCTGCCCATATCGGCCCTATCTTGATATCGGACCGATATCGATGTGTAAAAAAACTGCCATATTGGCCGATATTATATCGGCGGCCGATATATCGTTAGGGATGGGTACCGAATTCTGTACTTTTGAGGCACCGAACCGAAACACGTCGGTACTACAAGTATCGAATCAAGTGAGAAACCGAAAAAAAAAAAATTTTACTTTTTTTTTTTTTACTTTTTTTTTCTTCATGTCTACGTTCACACGCACAATATATGCTTACCTAGGATTTGACTTGATTCAACAACAAAGCAGTCGGAGCAATGACGAGCCGAAAACTGTCGAAATTGTAGTTATTTGAAGTTTGGATTTTTTAGGTAAATTAAATTTCTTGAGACTAAAGTACAGAAAAAAGGTACCGTTGGGTACCGGTATCGATTCACAGGTACCGGTATCGGTTCAAATGTGAAAGGTACCCATCCCTATATATCGTGCATCACTAGTTTTTAATATATCACGCTTTAAGTACTGTAGTTTTAATGTAGTTGGTGTTTTTTTATATATTGGTCTTTTTATTGTAGTTTTTTTTTTTTTTTTTGGTCTTTTTCCCCCTCCATTTTCCTCCGATTTTCTCCCATCCCAATGTTAGTCGTATGCCAATTCCCAGTCCCTTCCTGGTCGCTGCGCACTTACCCCCCACAGTCAGATCATCTGGGAGAGTGGAGGCTACCACGTGCTTCCTCCGACACACGTCCAGCCAATCACCGCTTCTTTTCACCTGGCAGCGCGGATTCTCATTGAGAGGGCGTAGCGTGTGGGAGGACCACACTATCCCCCTCACGTCCAATCCGCGCTTAGCAGGCGCCCCGACCGAACTGTAGGAGTCGCTGTTTACAACGACCCGGACCCACCCCGCCAGCTTCTCCCACCCTCTGATACAGCCAATTGTATCAGTGCAGACGGCCAGCCAAGCTGGTGACAACCCCGGAGCTGTGAGCTGGATTCGAACAGGCAAATCCAGCTCAGCTCCGGGGCTGGTGACGAACGCAATCTCCGCTCGGCCACCTAACCGCCTGTTTTTATTGTAGTTTTAACAACATTTTTTATATATAGTGGTGAGTGTCTATGTATTGTGACTGTATGTTTGTCTTTCAACCACTGCACAAATGAAGTTCCGAAAGGAAAATAAAGTAATTTGAAGTTTTGATAATCTCTGAGAACGGTCTGTCTCTCGGAGCAAGATCAAATTAATGAAAGTTCACGGTATATAGAGAAAAAAAAAAGCCGTGATAAACAAACAATATATTTTTTGAAACGTGAAATAGTAATCAAAACATTGGGCATCCGTATGATGCTTCCGTCAATTAATTGTTCAATATCTGTTCAGTAAGCCTACAGTAGCCTATATACTTGTTTCATGTTTTGTTTACATTTAGTCATTTAGCTGACGCTTTTATCCAAAGCAACTTACAAGTTCTGTAACAAGTTATCAGGAAGAGGGCACAACTCTATCAGCTGAGTAACAATGTTCATCAAAGTGTTGCGTGTTACAGTGTAGGTTAGTTTATTAGGACAAGTGCATGACAGTAAGGTTAGTTAGGGTTAGATATTTTTTATTTTTTTTAATTCAGATAATGGTTGAAGAAGTGCGTCTTTAGTCGACGGCGAAAGATTGGACGGGTTTCGGCTGTCCTAACTGGGGTGGGTAGTTCATTCCACCATTGTGGGGCAAGGACTGAGAATAGGCGACTTCTCTCGGAGCTGGGATAGGAGTAGGTCTGAGGCGGCCAGAAGATGCAGAGCGTAGGGGTCTTGAGGGTGTGTAGTTAGAGACCATTGACCGGAGGTAGGCGGGAGCGGTTCCCTTTGCCGCACGGTATGCTAGGGCCTAAAATAATTTTATTTATTATTTTTTTACAATAAAGATTCATAAAAATCTTAGTAAAACCTTTAGTATTATGGATATTAAACATGCTGGCAGAGTACATGCATCCATGTTGTCGTGGACATTTTAATTAAATAAAGAAATTCCCTATCCATAGTCGCCGTGGGAAAAAATAATTCTAAATTCCCTACCTACCCATGGCCTTAACTGACAACCAACAGGAACCAAAGAATATATATTTTTATGCCTAGGTCAATGGCCTTGAAGCGGATTCGTGCCGCAATGGGGAGCCAGTGCAGGTCCCTAAGAAGTGGGGTGACATGGGCCGACTTCGGTAGGTTTGAGATGAGGCGGGCCTCTGCGTTCTGAATGAGTTGAAGAGGCTTGGTGGCAGTGGCCGGGAGGCCAGCGAGCAGTGCGTTGCAGTAGTCGAGGCGGGAGATGACTGTTGATTGGACGAGGAGTTGGGTGGCTTCTTTTGTCAGGAAGGGGCGGATCCTTCTGACGTTGCTCAGGAGGAATTTGCAGGTTCTGGTTGTCGCTGCGATGTGAGCAGAGAAGTTCAACTGGTCGTCGAGGACGACACCAAGGTTCTTGGCGGTCGGGGACGCGGTCACAGCTAGGGGTGCACCGATATATCGGTCTGGTATCGGTATCGGGGACGCGGTCACAGCTAGGGGTGCACCGATATATCGGTCGGGTATCGGTATCGGCCCATAAGCTCAAATTTGCCGATGGCAGTGGCCGATAAATATCCGTCAATTTGTGTCGCGTCAATCTGGTCCACACGTTCAAACTTTGAAACAAGTTTCAGTCAAGCGACCTGCACAACCCCGCCCCCACACACACAGGGCTGTACGCTAAGCTTTTTCACTAGGGGCACACTTGCCCCTAAATGAGAAATTTAGGGGCAAAGAATATTTTTTAGGGGCAAATTTTTAAATAACTATTTTACCATTATAGTAGGGCTGGGCGATATGGCCTCTAAATGATATCGTGATATTTTTTGGCCATATCACGATACACGATATATATCGCAATATTTTTACATTTCCTCTAAAGCACTTAAAAATGCTTGATTTTCTTTTAAATTTTTTTTATTGCAAAACAAATTGTTAAAAGTCAGTACTCAACACACAATGCATAATGAAACTAACAATTAATGTGGCTAAAATGACATGCAAGTACAGTAACGGAAAACAAAAAAAAGTATATAATAATATTTTACCGTATACAGTGTATATCCAACAAAATTACCAATTGTACCAATGTCTTATACAGGATATACTCCTAATACCTATTATCTAAAACCCTACACACATATGCTCCTGCTCGAACCCCCCCCCCCTCCCGGACCCCTCCTTGGATAGTACCTCCATTATCCCTCACTCCTAACCAGACACTACCATTATAAGCTAGCTTTTATTCTCTCCACCACTTCTAACCACATTGACATTTTGGATTCGTTGAGTCCCAGAATTCTTGCTGTAGATATTTCTTGATAAATCACATCGAGATATGTAAGAAACCAAACCTTCCGGCACATTTTTTCCAGTTGAAACCAGCGTGATGCGATCAGTTTTTTTTAGCTACTGTGATACCCGATAAAACCAATCTCTTTAGCTGTGGATTTACTGCAAACTCAAAAACATCATTCAATAGTAATACAGAGGGGTGTACTGGTATATTCCAAGATACGAGTTTTGATAATTGATGGGTCACATCTTTCCAGAATGCCTTAACTGGTGGGCAGTCCCAATATATGTGCATAAATGTTCCTTCGTCTCCATTTGTACATTGGGAGCATTTTGAGTCTTGTTTGAGACCCATTCTGTTCAGTCTTATTATAGGAGTCAAGTATGTCCTGTGAATATAGTTAAGATTGATTTGTTGATGGTCCGGGTTCCTTGATGTAAGACGGACATTTGCCCATGCTCCTTGCCAATCAAAGTCACTTTCCAGGTCTGGTATATCTAGGCCTGCCGCGATAAGCAATAAATCGATTAATTGCCGCGATAATTAAAATTAATGCAATGATTTTGACGGGCGCGATTAATTGCTATTTGCGCGTTTGTTTTAATGAGGCGGAACCAGTGCCCCTTGTCAGTCACTGTCCGTGTTGGGAGGCGGGCCGCTGGCTTTACTACAGAGCAGAGAGCAGCACAGGAGCTCCGTGGGGCAACACCACATAGCTTAACTACATGTCTCAATAGTGTTGCTCCTTTTAACCAAGTAGAGTTATTTGTAGTGTAACGTTAGCGTTTTAACGTTAGTAGCTAACGTTAAAACTAACTTAAAGTTAGTTGTTCACCAACAATCTCAACATTTGTTTTATCATTAGCTCATGTCGATCTACTAGTAGCATCAGCAAGCTAACGTTAGCTGGCCCCAGTCCACTAGCAGCATGTCGATCTACCAGCAGCATCAGCAAGCTAACGTTAGCTCGCCCCAGCCCATTAGCAGCATGTCGAAGTAGTAGTAGCATCAGCAAGCTAACGTTAGCTGGCCCCAGTCCACCAGCAGCATCGAGATGCTTCCAGCTGCAGCCGAACAGACCGCAGCGCTTACAAGCCCCGCACATACAAGCAGCATCAGCAAGCTAGGATAATAACAACAATACTTCCGGTCCGGTCGGTGGGCTTCAAAATAAAAGTCTAAAACACCGGAAAAGACGGAGCGGTGGGCTTCAAAATAAAGGTTTTGGGAAATAAATTTCTCAAAAAAAAATTCTCTAACCGGTCGCAATAATATCGCTTATCGCGATATTTTCGGGGGCAATTAATCGCCCAGCAAAATTTGTTATCGTGGCAGGCCTAGGTATATCCCTCCTCCAGACAGAGTCTAGTTGGAGGGTTTCATATGAGGACGTTAGTAATTGATAATAAAAACCTGATACAAAACCTCTCGATGTCTCTCTTTCATAGAAGAATTTGTGGTATCTGTGGTGTTCAACTGGTATGTCTAATGGAACACCGTGAGACTTCAAACATAGCTGTAACTGTATGTAAAAAAGCCATGTGGACTCTGTGAGATAAAATTTTGTGCATATTTCTCCATAACTACAAAAACCCTGGTTGTTAAAAACATCCCCTAATGAGTGTATGCCTTGCTCTTCCCATATAGGGAATCTTATAGGACGTTTTTCAATTAAGAGTGCATTGTTATTGAATAAGGGAGTGTGATTGTGCCATTTTTGTGGGTTAGGATCTTTTTTTTGTGTTTCACGCCATATCCGGATCGCATGGGTAATTATGGGGCCAAATTTCCGCTCACAGTGCTTGATTGGTAGTTTAGTGTGTGCTATGTCCTTCAGTCTATGTGGGGCTACTATGTTTTCTTCCAATTTTCTCCAGGATACTAATGCTTGGGGATCAAACCATATTGTCAATGGTCTTAATGTGTACGCCTTAAAATATTGGAAAAAATCTGGAACTGCCATGCCACGTGCGGTGGATCTTTTTATACGTGGTGGTTTGTTATTCCAAATAAATTTGTATGTGGAGGAGTGTAATCTTTTCCAGTAACCCTCTGGAGGGGGTAACGGTAGCATTGAACTGATGAAGTTGATTCTAGGTAGTACATCCATCTTAACTATTGATACCCTTGCCTGTACTGAGTTTTTAAGTTTTGCCCACCTGTCCAGGTCGTCTTTGATTTTGTTCTGTATTTTTGTGTAATTGTGCTTCACCGTTTGTCTTATGGTGGGAAATATTTCCACACCCAAGCATCTAAAATGTTTTACCATAGGTATCTCACCTGGGAGGGTTGTATCTTTTTTTGCATGGGTGTTAAGTGGAAGGAAAGCCGACTTCGGCCAATTTATTTTAAATCCCGATAGATCACCAAAGTCCTCAATCAACTTGAGTAGATGAGGCAATGTGGTGTTGGGGCTTTGCATGAACAATATTACGTCGTCCGCATATAAACAAATTTTATGTTGTGTGCCCTTGATTACGATTGGTTCTATGGATTGGGATTGTCTTATATATTGTGCTAAAGGCTCTAATGATAGATCGAATAGTCCGGGACTAAGAGGGCAACCCTGTCTGGCTGAGCGTGATACCGGAAAGATTTCGGAGATGAATGTACCTGTTGTAATCATGGCCGATGGGTCTTTGTATAATACTTTAATCATATCAATGAATCCTTTTCCTAACCCCATCCTTTCTAATACTGCCCATAGATACGACCATTCCAGCCTGTCAAAGGCTTTCATAGCATCCAGAGACGGCATCGCCTTAGGTATGGTGTCGTCCTTGTCTGCATCTAGTACGTGCAGTATTCGTCTTATGTTATCAGTGATCAGGCGACCTCTTATGAAGCCAGTTTGATCCGGATGAACTAAAGACGTCATATGCTTTTGTAATCTGATGGCTAATACCTTAGAGTACAGTTTGACATCGGTTCCGAGGAGGCTTAAGGGTCTGTAACTACCGCACTCGGTGGGGTCTTTGTCTTTTTTGAGAAGGACTGAAATGAGTGCAATATTGTCGTTTTTATGGAAGCTCCCCTCCTTGACTGAGTATAAGATCATATTTAGTAATAAGGGTCCAATTATGTCCCAACAAGAAAGGTACATTTCTGATGGGATACCGTCTCTTCCAGGAGCCTTACCATTTTGCATTTCGGATATGGCCTTCTTGAGTTCCTCTAGTGTGATCGGTGTTTCTAACTGTTTAGCGTCATCCTCTGAAAGTTTAGGGAGAATAATTTGATTAAGATATGTGTCCATTTTGTATTGATCGAAGGTCGTTTCTGATTTATATAAGTCGGAGTAGAATTCTTTGAATGTATCGTTTATTGTTTTGGGGTCTGTTTCAAGTACTTGTTGTGCTCTAATGGAAGTTATATCTGCAAATTTTGCATTAATTCTTAATCGCATGGCTAATAGGTGACTAGGTTTAGAACCTTGGGAGTACTGCTGTTGTCTTGTGCTGCGTATTTGCATTTCCGATTGTTGTCTGTATATGGCATTGATCTCTGTTTTTAGTACGTTAACTTGATTTTCTAGTCTAGTTGAGTTGTTGTATTTTAAAGAATTAAATAACGTTGAGTAAAGCGTTTCCAGTTCAGACAGTTTTGTGCATTGATTTTTGCGCATTATGGAGGAAAATCTATCAGTGAAATCCTTGATCATACCCTTTACCGACATCCATATTATTCTGGGGTCTTGCACCGAGTTTGCATTCTCCCGTAGGAATACTATGAGAGCTTCTTTGAGTTGTGTAATGAATTCCTTGTTATTAAGCAGTTTCGAATTAAAACGCCATCTTGGGGCCCGGGAAGATAGTATACCAAATGTTGCTTTTAGGAGTAAATAACAGTGATCTGATAGTGCATTGGGTATCATTTCCACTTCATATTTATCAAATAGTCTCGGGGATGCAAAGACATAATCAATTCTGGATAATGTGTTATGTCTCGCCGATCGACAAGAGTACTTTCGGGTCGTGGGATTAAGTGAACGCCATAAATCATTTACACCTGTAATCTTTGACCAATCCTTTAATGCTTTAGATGAATTTTTTTGTTCGCTGGAAAAGGCGAGGTAAGATTTGTCCATCCTTGGATTCCAAATGGCATTAAAATCCGCACCTATTATAAATGAGTAATCGGGATGGTTTAACATTTCATCGGTTAGTGTAGTGAAGAAACCCTCTTCGTACAAATTTGGGGCATATACCGCTGCCAATGCTATTTTCCTGTTATTGTGTACAATCCTGGCTATAGTTATACGGCCATCCGCATCCGACCATACCCCCTTTAATTCAATATTTAACTTACGTCCGACGACTATGGCTACACCTCGAGTTCTCGTACCAAAAGAAGAATGACTAATATTATGATATGTGTTATCCGCTAACGTATCTATGTCTTCCTCTCAAATGTGCGTTTCGCTTAGTAGAGCCACGTCCACATGTTCTTTTTTCATCAGTGTGAGCACGCTTTTGCGTTTGTGTTGTTTGTTTATCCCACCAGTGTTCCATATCATTATATTCAAACTAGCCATAATCTATACATGTTTTTGTGTAGTTTTTGGTAATGCTACTGGAGTGCGAAGCTACAATAGATGTACATCCAATTATTGAGGTCCCGTTGAGAGCCGAGCTTAAAAACATATATATATACAAATAAAAATCCCCTTTTTCCCCCTCACCCAGAGAGTCGTACAGGCCTGTGTTCCAAAAACACATCCTCCGCGTATGACTCCCTCCCTTAGGCCACCGGATTGCCCAAACTGAGTTTTGTAATCCTAATCCTAAAAATGCTTGATTTAACCCTTTGATGCATACAGTCACGCCAATATGATGATTATAATAAGTCCCTGCAACATATGTTTGCATTATTAAACCATGAAGATGCTTTAAAAAATAATTTAATGAAAATGTACTAAGAGTAGTCTACTGACACACTGATAAAACATTTATTTACATCTAAGACCATTTATATAAAAACTTTTGGGTGCCTTTTTTTTGCACAGTACTGTGTTTTCTATCCACTTTAGCCAAACACACACACACACATATATATATATATATATATATATATATATATATATATATATATATATATATATATTAGTGCTGTCAGGCGATTAAAAAAATTAATCTAATTAATTACAGGATTTGTAATTAATTAATCTAATTAATCGCATTTTAATCGCATAACCATTTTATGCCTGATATTCTATATTCTATAATCATATTTCAAATTGCATGTGTCCGGATGGCAGAATTCAGTACAGTATCTACAAAACTTTCTGTTTAATCATCTTCCATCTATTAATTTGCTTAGATTTTTCAGGTCTGGTCAATTTGAGCATAGTGTTATTCACAGTCAAAGATAAAAAAAAATGTATTGATATTCTCATTTGGTTCATTACAATTTACTCAAGCCTAGTAACAGACACAGTATTTCGGACACTGGGAATACATTCCCTGAGATCCATAGATGTCCCTAGAATCAGATACCAAGAACATGCAAATGGACCATATAAAAAAAAGTCTGTAATGTGTATTCTACGTTCTTATGGAATGAATGAGATAAAAAAAAAAAATTATTAAAAAAAAAAAAAAAAAAATGTAATTAATTTTGAGTTAATTTTCATAACGCGATAATTTGCTGTGTAATTAATTAATCTAATTAACGCGATAAACTGACAGCCCTAATATATATATATATATATACACACACTACTGTGAGAAAATAATAATCACACACACAAAGGGATAATGGCTTATAGCAGACTTAATGATTTTAGAATATTTCAGATAATGAAATTAAATGTTTATATCATCAACTATCCAGTTAGTATTTATACTGTCTGTAACGTTTGGCTACTTTAAATCATTGAATGTAGAGAGAGCTGTACTTAGGCCTGCCGCGATAAGCAATAAATCGATTAATTGCCGTGATAATTAAAATGAATGCAATGATTTTGACGGGCGCGATTAATTGCTATTTGCGCGTTTGTTTTAATGAGGCGGACCCAGTGCCCCTTGTCAGTCACAATGTGTCTATTCTACTAGCATTAACGTTACTCATACAAACAGAGTAAACACAGTTTTCAATCAATCAATCAATAACAACATTAACGAGACCCTCGTTGTGTCTATTCTGCTAACGCTAACGTTACCTCTGTGTCTATTCTACAAGCGTTAACGTTAGCTAGGCTGTCTATGCTAACGTTAACGAGCATTAGGCTAACAAGCTGTAACGTTACCAGTCGCGTCTATTTGCTAACGTTAGCATTAGGTAATAACCGGTTTAAAATGGATGGTGATTACCTCACGTTGTGTCTATTCTACTAGCATTAACGTTACTCATACAAACAATCAATAGCGAGTTATATTGATCACGCTATGTACGATAGCCATGCTAAAACGCTAGCACAACATTAGCACCTAACCTAACAACAAGCCTTAACAAGTCAGCGATCTTTTTGCGAGACTAAACTCTCCGCTCGGTGGCAAATTGTGTTGATGTCGGTTTTGTTTAATCAATAAATGAGGCAGAATACACAGTGACTGTATCCTTTGTTTATTGCACTTGTGCCTGCTGCAAACATAATGATTATGAAATCCTAGAGACGCGTCTCTATTCAGTGGTCTGCAGTGTTTCACGTGACTTTTCTGGTACCCAAAAAGTACCTGATAAAATCACAACAATACTTCCGGTCCGGTCGGTGGGCTTCAAAATAAAAGTCTTAAACACCGGAAAAGACGGAGCGGTGGGCTTCAAAATAAAAGTTTTGGGAAATAAATTTCTCCAAAAAAAAAATTCTCTAACCGGTCGCAATAATATCGCTTATCGCGATATTTTCGGGGGCAATTAATCGCCCAGCAAAATGTGTTATCGTGGCAGGCCTAGCTGTACTGTATTGTACCCATTCTGCAATCTGTTAATAAAGTTTTCAATCAATCAGAGCGAGAGAGAGAGAGAGAGAGAGAGAGAGAGAGGGGGGGGGCGAGAACGAATGAGAGAGCCAGCCCCCCCCGCCCGGGTTTTGTTCTAGCTTCGCGTTTTGATCGTCTAAACTGCCGTAGGTGATGACGTCACACTCGAATGTAAACGGGAAGCGTTTAACAGACGGAGATGGAAAGTGGATGATATACAGTAACAGAAACGACTAACAATAAATATGAAGTTATGTTTAAACTTCTGTTGTCAAGCGTTGTCAATATAACACACCCCCTTTCCTCCTGAATGGAACTAGTGTTGTGGAGTCCGCTTTGACTGGTGTCCAGGGTTAGCAGCAGCTAACGCTAGTTAGCTTAGCATAATCCTAATGGATACCGTGGATAGCAGCTAACGTTAGCCCATTGCTCGTGTCAATCAAATTGCATGTTATTAAAGGTCCGCGCTGGTCTGTCTAATGAAATTACAACCGCAACATTATGTCCTGGTTGTAGGCTAATGTTTTATCCAATTTGTATGGATTAATTTAGGAGTGAAATGCGAATGAAGGGTTGCAATCACTACTCGCAAGCTTGCCCCCAGATGATATTTTCCACTCGCACCGGCCAGATTAGGGGGCAATTTGCGACGAGATGCTCGCAGTGTACAGCCCTGACACACATGCTACTGCATCAAAGTTACTTATGATTAACAAAGGCATTCGTTTTGTGGCATAAACGTTATAGTTACACGTTCAATAACATCATCATATTTTCCCGACCATTATAGCATTGTTGTTGGTCATTCATATCTCAGTTCCTTCCTTTGCTCAGAGAGCCCGTACTGAATTGTACCCCTACTGCAATCTGTTAATAAAGTTTTCAATCAGACAAATGTATAGAAAAGCTTTTATTAACACATTCGTTGCAGTAAAATCATCATGCCTCGTTTGGTACTCCTGCGGAGCACTGGTAGTCTACTCGTGGCCGGCGGGGAGCTAACGTTATTAGCTACGGTATGTTTGTTATTGATTCTCTCGTGTAAATCAATGGCGGACTTCCCGGAAGTAAAAAACGAATAAGCGCTTGCCGATTGGTGGTAAGAACAGCAGAGGCGGGTGCAAGCAGTGTAACGTAATTGGCCGAATCGACTGTCAATCAAAATTGTTCTGTTGCAGTCTACCTGCATTGCTTTGGTTGAGATAGATAGTGCTCTCTTATTAAAACTCATAAACAAATCTTGAGCAAGACAAGTTAGTCTGTTAGGTTATGAAAGCCAGTGAGTATTGTATGACTCAGACTTCAGCAATAATCATGACTCATGAGCATTATAAAATAAAAACACACATGGCATGGTGGAATACCATAAAGTACCATAAGTAAGTAAAGAGGCCTATGTTCATATCGGTGAGCACAATTTGTAACAAAAAGAGAGACGTGTAGCCTATTTATTTATTTAATATTTTATTTATTCATTTTATTATTATTATTTTATTTGTTGCCATGCCTAAAATAATAGTCAAGCATAGGGCTAAAACATTTTCATAAACAATAATATAATTTTTTGTTATATGGTTATAATAAAAGCTTTTCTATACATTTGTCTGATTGATTGATTGAACACTTTATTAACAGATTGCAGAATGGGTACAATACAGTACAGCTCAATACAACAACAGTGGACTGGAGGATGAAGACCAGAAAAAAACGTTGGGCTTTTTTACACAAGGGTCCTCCATTTTCAATTCATCAAAACATTTAGAGACATACAAATATACAGTTGTTTAAAAAAAAAAAATTGTTTTTTTGCCACACGTATCGGTATCGGCCGATTGTGTTAATTGAACTATCGGTATCTGCGGCCAATGTTCATATCGGTGCATCCCTAGTCACAGCTGCATTCTCGACTGTGATGAAAGGTGGGTCAGGGGGGAGGATTTGGCCGCAGGTGGAGCAGTTCTGTTTAGCTTCTAGTTTGAGGTGGTTGGTCGTCATCCAGGCGGAGATGTCAGACAGACGGGCCGAGATCCGCTCGGAGACGTGGATATCTGAGGGAGGGAAGGAGAGGAAGAGTTGAGTATCATCGGCATAACAATGATACGAGAAGCCATGAGACGTGATAATGTTACCCAGTGATTTAGTGTAGAGGTAGAAGAGAAGGGGTCCTAGGACTAAGCCCTGGGGGACACCCGTCCGCAGGGGGCGGGTGGCCGACAGGGTCCCTCTCCATGACACTTGGTAGGAGCGATCATTGAGGTATGATGTCAGCCATGTCAGCGCAGAGCCAACCACTCCCATTCCTGCGAGGGCCGCGAGGAGGATCTGATGGTTGACTGTGTCGAAGGCTGCAGATAGATCTAGGAGAATCAGGACAGAGGAGAGGCCCTTCGCTTTTGCTAAGTGTTATGTCCTGTTATGCTACGTATAGGTTGTGACATACTAGCAGTTACATTGTAGGCTACTGTGCCTTTAATAGACGGGCGTGGTTAGCGCTCGAGGTAGGGCTGGTGTTTGTAACCTAAGAGTCAGTCGAATAAAGTAATGAAACCACACGGTCGTGTGTTCATTGTCTCAACATAATAATTGGCGAACGAGGATGGCTGATTTCGTTTTACCACCGCCACCACCGTTTCTACCTGTTCCCGGTGACCCAGCGGTTCCATGGGTTAGATGGCTAACGTCATTGGAGGACTATTTATTGGCGTTGGGACTGGAGGATCTGGAAGAAGCTAGGAAGTGCGCACTTCTGCGACACTGCCTCGGACAGGAGGGGCAACGGATTTATGCTACGCTTACATTAGCCGACGATCACTACTCTACTGCTACCGAGGCTCTGAAGTCGCATTTTAGCTCGGGAAGAAGCCGTCGGATGTACCGGTTTGAGTTCCGCCAGAGAGCACAGAGGTCTGGTGAGACTGTTTCGCAATATGTGTCTGCCCTGCGGGAGCTAGCCAAGCATTGTGATTTTAGGAACTTGGAGGATGGACTCATAGTCGACCAGCTGATTGAAAGAACATTGTGTGCTCAACTGAGGGAGAGACTGTTATTAGAGCCGGACGCCATGACACTAGCTGATGCAGTAGTTATTGGAAAACAGTTGGAGACAGCTATCTCTGAGGCGCGCAAGTTTTCCCGCGCGGTGCATGAGCCTGTGACGTCACCTCCACCCGGAGTTCAGAACGTGGCCCAGGAGGCAGCTGGCGCAGACGGTGACAACTTCGATGTGCAGAGAGTGGCAGACAGGGCGCCGAGGGAGAGGGAGAATGGACAAAGGCGTTGTGGTAACTGTGGCTCCCCTAAGCATGCAACCAGGGACCTGTCCTGCCCTGCTCTAGGCAAGCGCTGCCGTAACTGCAACAGGGTTAACCATTTTGCGCGCTGGTGTCGCTCTCCTCCTGATCACGCACAGTCTGGGGCTGTTCCCATCAATACAGTACAAAGCCCACAGGCCTCATTCAGTCATTGCACATGTCGTGTGGGTGGGGCCTCCATACCACTCCTCGTGGACACAGGGGCTAAAGTGTCGCTCCTGAATAAGTCCACTTATGACCGGCTCTTCAGTCACGTGCCGTTGACTACAGCAGCAAACGCCCTGTCGGGGTATGGCCACGCCCCGATCACCACTTTAGGGGTAGCCTGCCTACCTGTGGAGTACAAAAAGAGACACATCCCTGACACCGAGTTCTACATCACACGGAGAGGGGCTAACATCATGGGGCTAGACCTGTTTCATGCTCTGGACTTCACATTGACCGACGCTGGGGGTCTACGCGTCCTGCAGGTCACCGCGTCCTGGCCTGACCATCACCCGACACTGTTCGAAGGCCTGGGCTGTATGACTGGATTTGTGCACCAGCCCTCGGTGGACACGTCTGTCCGACCCGTCATTCAGCCGCTGCGGCGCATTCCCTTGGCCCTCCGTGATGCGGTGGAGGAGGAGATTCGTCATCTGGTGAAGGAGGACGTCATAGAACCGATCAAGCCTCTCCCTGGGTGTCCAACCTGGTGATAGCCAAGAAACGGGGGGGGCGCGGACTGCGTCTATGCGTCGATCTGACAGACGTAAACAAAGCCATCATCCCTGACAAGTATCCCCTCCCCACAGCGGAGGAGCTGACTAGCCATTTCCATGGCTCCACGATTTTCAGTAAAATGGATTTACGTCACGGCTACCTGCAGGTTCCCCTGGCACCGGGCAGTATGGACCTCACAGCGTTTGTCACACATGTGGGGGTTTTCAGGTACAAGCGCATGGCTTTTGGCCTGTCATCAGCCCCAAGCTGTTTTCAGAAAATAATGTCGCTCATTTTGGCTGGCATCCAGGGGGTCAGCATCTACTTGGATGATGTGGTGGTGCATGCGCCCACCGCTGCACTCCACGACGCTCGCCTGGAGCAGGTCTTCCAGCGCTTCAAGCAAAACGGGGTCACACTCAACGCGGAGAAGTGTACATTTGGAGCTACTGAGGTCGAGTTCCTGGGGTTCAGGCTCTCCAGGGAGGGTATCACCCCGATCATGTCCCACACCGAAGCAATCCTGTCCCTGCCGGACCCGCAGTCGCCGTCCAAGCTGTCTTCTTTTCTGGGCATGGCTGCCTACTACCTCCGGTTCATGCCACACTATTCTGACTCGACGGCCCCTCTGCGCCAGCTGTTACGCAAGGATGCGGTATGGGACTGGACCCCGGCCTGCCGGGAGGCTGTGCGCGTCATCAAACGGCAGCTCACGTCCCCGCCAACACTGGCGCATTTCAGCCTGACCGCGCCCACCTTGGTCACCTGTGACGCCTCTGGGGTGGCGCTCGGCGCCGTGCTATCCCAGGTTTATGGAGGGGTAGAGCGTCCAGTGGCTTTTGCCTCTCGGGCCCTCACACCAGCCGAGCAGAAATACTCGGTGGGGGAAAGGGAGGCCCTCGCCTGTCTGTGGGCCTGCGAACGCTGGCATGTCTACCTGTATGGCAGGGCGTTCACCATTCGCACAGATCATCAGTCTCTGACAGCGCTGCTGGCGACCCGAGGGGCGGGGCACAAGCCTATGAGGCTACTGAGGTGGGCTGATAGGCTGAATCAGTACAACTTCGGACTCGAGTTTATGCCGGGGCGCTCTAACACGGTAGCTGACCTTCTTTCAAGAGCCGTCTCTACGACAAAAGAGGCGGGTGAGGCGAGTCCTGAACAGGAGGACGACGTGGACTGGGTCCACATGCTGCATGGACCGCTCAGCGCAGTAGTCACGCTGGCTGAGCTGCAGCAGGCTGCGGCTGAAGATGAGACATTTACAAATCTCCGTGCCTATATCCAGGACGGCTGGCCAGCCACGGTGGAGGACAGACTGCTCCCCTACCGCCGAGTCCGCGACGAGCTCTCCTGCTGGGGGGAGGTGTGCCTCGCCCGCGGTCACCGCGCTATTATACCAGAGGCGCTGAGGGCCAGGGTATTGCACATGGCGCACGACGGCCACCTGGGGGTGGTTAAGTTGAAACAACGCTGCAGAGACACAGTGTGGTGGCCTCACATAGACGGCGACGTAGAGGAGCTGGTGCGCAACTGTACCTGCTGCCTGCTGAGTTGGAAAACGGGCCAGCCGGCTACAGCACCCCTCACCCCGACCCCGTGGCCGTCCGCGCCGTGGGAGCACATTCAGGTTGACCTATGCGGAGAGCTTCATGGGGCCCCGGCACATGCCCGCTACCTGATGGTCGTGCACGACCTACACTCGAAGTGGCCAGAGGCCATCGAACTCAGCTCCATCACCACACAGAGCATCACCGACAACCTCGTCAAGCTGTTTGGGCGCTGGGGCCTGCCCAGTGTCGTCACCACAGACAATGGGCCTCAATTCATCTCGGCAGAGTTCTCTGAGTTCCTGTCACTGAGGTCCATCAGGCACATCAGGACGTCGGTCTACCATCCTGAAAGTAACGGCGGCGTTGAACGCCTAAACAAATCTCTGAAGAATGGAATCAGAGCCTGCCTGGAGGAGGGGAAAACCTTCAGCGCTGCACTCACCCAAACTCTCCTGACCATCCGGGCATCCAAGCACTCCACCACAGGGGTCTCTCCGGCTCTGCTCATGATTGGGCGAGAAATGAAACAACCACTAGACTGCTTGAGAGCTAAACCGGCCCCTGCATGCGAGAGCCCTGGGCTCGAGAAGGCCAGAGATCAGGTCCAAAGCTCACAGGCTCAGATGAAACGGAGGTATGATGCCTCTCACAGAGTACAGACTCCCACTATGTCAGCAGGGGATTGGGTCAGGATTAAACACGCCAACCGCAAGAACAAGCTGAGCTCATACTGGTCAGCACCCCTCCGAGTGACCCGTCAACTGGGTCCGGCCACCTACAGACTAGATGATGGTTCTCGCTGGCACTCAAACCGCCTGCATAAGGTGGGTGCCCCGACACTGCCTGCATCATCCATGAGCCAAGCTGCAACCCGCAGTTGGCAGCCCCGCTTGGAAGCAACCAGGGTGGGAGGTAACCCACCACAACCACCAGACCCTGCTCCCCAGCCTGCTCGCCCTCAGAGGGTGAGGGCTCCACCCGCTTGGCATGGGGACTATGTTACTGGGTAAATGCCACGGGTTGGTGGACTGAAGTGTTCAGTTTCTGTTCATGGACTGGAATGTTCTATTGCTGTTGCAAGAGGGAAGGGGGGGGGAAATGTTATGTCCTGTTATGCTACGTATAGGTTGTGACATACTAGCAGTTACATTGTAGGCTACTGTGCCTTTAATAGACGGGCGTGGTTAGCGCTCGAGGTAGGGCTGGTGTTTGTAACCTAAGAGTCAGTCGAATAAAGTAATGAAACCACACGGTCGTGTGTTCATTGTCTCAACATAATACTAAGTGAAGTGCCTCTGTGACCGCAATGAGGGCCGTTTCTGTGGAGTGGCCAGTCCGGAAGCCAGACTGATTAGGGTCTAGGAGGTCATTCTGTAAGAGATAAGCAGTAAGTTGTTTGGATACAGCACGTTCAAGTGTTTTAGAAAGGAAGGAGAGAAGAGAGACAGGACGATAGTTGCCTACGACGGTGGGGTTCAGGGTTGGTTTTTTATGAGCAGCGTGACTGGCTTGTTTTAGGGAGGTGGGGACCACCCCAGAGTTGAGTGAGGAGTTGATGGTTGCAGTTAGGAATGGGAGGATGTCTGGTGCTATGGTCTGGAGGAGTGCGGAGGGTAACTGATCCAGCTGGCATGTATTTGTTGTATTTATTGGTTTAAAATACAGAGACCGTGCATATTAAGGAACATTTGACTGTAAATGTAGTCGGACGGTTCGACGTTACCAGCAGGGAACAAAATTAACTTTTTGACTTACCAGCCACTTGGCTGGTAGGGCTGACCTTCGATTTTTTTTTGGCAATCGAAGCTTCAGGGCCGAGCTTCGATTTTAATTCGAAGCTTTGAATTAAAAAAAATGTATAATTTTTTTTTCTTTTATAATTTTTTACAGCACTTTGGTAAACTTTGTTGTTTTTAAATGTGCTCTATAAATGAAGTGGATTGGATTAATGAATTAAGTAGCCCCTTTCGTGACTGTGACGCAGCCAACACAGTGTGATTTAATTCAAGGTGGATCGCTGTTGTCGTTTGAACAACTTCAGATTTCATGGGAACTACCAATCCCCCAAATCAAGTTGTGAATGAAGTAAGATTTTGATTATTTGAAATATGGCCTGTGTAGACTAAACTATGCACAGAAATGGATTTGGATGAAGGGCGCTTGTTTTTATTATAGCCTCCTCCCGTTTTGCCAGTACTGTGGTACGATTGATAGCGTGTGGTTTAGGAACAGGGAGTTTTTCACAAATCCAGCGCTCCCTTTCTTGGCTGTGACGTAGTCATAGGGCTGGGCCATATGACCAAAAACGTTATCGCGATAAAATTATAAAATTATTTTCATATAATTCGATATCGATAATTATCGTCGATATAATGTCTGTCAAGTTTAATTAACTTCTTATGCTGCTGCGAATGTCTCGAGTCGAGTTGATGTCTTCATCAGTCCGCGCACGTTAGCAGTTAGCCGACAAGCGGAGTATCTCATGACAATGTAATAATAAATATGACACTAAAATACTCTCTTCCGCCACAATATATTGAAACGACGTCCACACTACTATAAACGTGGCCTCAGAATTCAAAACACACACATACTCGGCACGTAAATATATAAAACAACGCCGTGCAAGCTAATTAGCCTAGCAAGCCTTGTTGTTGAGTCCTATTACCTCTGGGTCTCCTTCCGGATCTCGTTCGCTCTCGGCCATCTCCTTCACTGATTGGTTGTTAGCTGTTGTGCGTATGCACGTCATCACGTAACGTTGGTTGTTGTTAGTGAGTGTGGTGAGCCGAGGCTGAACGGAGCCAAGCTCGGAAATCGATATATCGAAACTTTGCGACCACGTTTCATGTTTATTTTTTCGAGGAAATAATTTATCGCGATAGTTATCGTTATCGTTTTATCGCCCAGCCCTACGTAGTCACGTTACATTCGGAGGCAGACAGTCGATCTGCCAATTACGTCCCACCGCTTGCACCCACCTCTTCTTCTTACCACCAATCGGAAGCTCTCATTAGTTTATTTACTTCCGGATTGTAAGCCATTATTCTACTCGGAGCTCAGGCTAATAACGTTAGCTCCCCGCCAGCCACATTGACAAGTACCAGCGCTTATACATTACTGGCAAATTTCTTGTTGCACTTGTGGCAACGAGCGTTGTCAACATCGACTTTAGTAAAATAGACCCAGACTTTTGAACGTTTCGTTCTGTCTGCCATGATGAGAGCAGAGCTGTCTGTACTTGGCAGCACCCGTGTGAGTGTGTGTGTGTGTGTGTGCGTGCACAGCACAGCCCGCTCCTCACGCAGGCAGAGACACCGAGGCAGGAGAGATATAGAAAACGGCCAACAAGATTAGTTTGCGACGTTTAAATTCCAGAGTATCGAATCAAGTGAGAAACCGTTTTTTTTTTTTTTTTTTTTTTTTTTTTTTTTTATAACTTTTTTCTTTTCATGTCAACGTTCACACGCACAATATATGCTTACCTAGGATTTGACTTGATTCAACAACAAAGCAGTCGGAGCAATGACAAGCCGAAAACTGTCGAAATTGTAGTTATTTGAAGTTTGGATTTTTTTTTACGACTGAGGTAGGTAAATTAAATTTCTTGAGACTAAAGTACAGAAAAAAGGTACCGTTGGGTACCGGTGTCGATTCACAGGTACCAGTACCGGTATCGGTTCAAATGTGAAAGGTACCCATCCCTAATCGTGCATCCCTAGTCCTAGGACTAAGCCCTGGGGGACAGGGCTGCAGATAGATCTAGGAGAATCAGGACAGAGGAGAGGCCCTTCGCTTTTGCTAAGTGAAGTGCCTCTGTGACCGCAATGAGGGCCGTTTCTGTGGAGTGGCCAGTCCTGAATCCTGACTGGTTAGGGTCTAGGTAGGAGGTAATTCTGTAAGAGATGAGCAGTAAGTTGGTTGGATACAGCACGTTCAAGTGTTTTAGAAAGGAAGGAGAGAAGAGACAGGACGATTGTTGCCTATGACGGTGGGGTTCAGGGTTGCTTTTTTATGAGCAGCGTGACTCTGGCTTGTTTTAGGGAGGTGGGGACCACCCCCGAGTTGAGTGAGGAGTTGATGGTTGCAGTTAGGAATGGGAGGATGTCCGGTGCTATGGTCTGGAGGAGTGCGGAGGGTAACTGATCCAGCTGGCATGTAGTCGGACGGTTCGACGTTACCAGTGTCAGGGTCTCGGCTTCTGTAATGGGAGAGAAGGATGACAGAGTGAAGGATGAGGTTCTCGATTCAGTATTCAGTTTAAATAAAATGAAGGCACACAATTCCTAGAAATGTGAGTAAACAACGTCGTTTTGCCCTGAGGGATGATTTACAATAAAGTGCTATTAAAAACTGAAAAGTTAGGGTACTTAAATTCTTGACGCTATAACTCTCAAAACGCTAGCGTTGGCACTAGCAAAAAGATACAAGTAACGTAGCTGACTTAACGCCAACTGGTTCCGCTGCCGGTAGACCATCGCCGTTACCAATAGGAAGCGCCGTCGCGTGTCGTTCTTTAACCCTTTCAGGCGTTTTGTGGTCCGAACTTTCCATGAATCAGCGGTAAGATCATTGGGAAGGACCAGGAGCCACTCAGCAGCATCCACAAGAAACGGACAGTAAAGAAGGCCTCCCAAATAGTTGAGGACAACACACGCACCCTTCACACCCATTACAAACTAATGCCCTCAGGCCGTCGATACAGAGCTTCATCACTGAATAAAAGGGGCTTAGGTAGCTTCGTGCCAACCTCCATCAGACTGCTGAACACCTAGGTCTGGTGGAGGCCTGACTGCCCCCCCCCCCCCCCCCCCCCCCCCCCAAGGACTTTGGACTACTTAAAATTAGGGGTGCACGATATTGATTTTTTTGCCCCAGATATCGATACCGATAACTTTCTGCTCCTCAAAGTCGATACCGATAACCGATAATATATATATTTATTGTATTATAAAAAAATATTTCTAATGTATATTCCTGTAGTTTTGACCTAACCAGATTTATCATGACATGAGCGTTACTACTATGAACAAAACAAAGCCAAGAGAACAGTTTTGACTCTTCAAATAAAGTGACTATAAAAAAAATTTAATATAAAGTTTGCCAATAGGTATGTATCAGTAGTATTGGCACTGGTAGTAGTCGTAATAGTAATCCAATCTATTTTTTTTTCTTCTAAAAAATAAACTAGTTCAACACAGGCAACCACTTTTGCTTAATTTCTTTGATGGCTCAAATGTCTGCTCTAGTGTCTAGTCGATTTAGTGTTTTGAGCACAAAGATCATCATAGATCTAGCCTCTTAATTTTGCTCTCAAAGTGCACCAGATTGATGCATTTAACTTTAAAATGTAAAAAGAAAAAATCCGAGGGGGCATGCCCCCGGACCCCTCTGGAGGGGCAGAGGTTCACCCACCACCACAGTCTCACTAAATCCTGTGGGAAACACTGAGGATTCACATTTAGTTACGGCTGTGGATAGGGCGTTCCACATTGTTGTGGCATAATTGCTAAACGTGTTTAGTCCCTTGTTTGTATGATAACAAGCCTTTTAGTTCATGGTTCAAAGTAATGGGAAAAGGGTGCTCGCTCGCCATCAATCAGAAGCTAGCCACAAGACTTGCATTCACGCTCTCCAGCACACAGCCTCCCTGCCTGGCACAACAACCACAACAGTAGGGTCTATAGTTTCAAGTTCAAGTTTCAAGTTTCTTTAATAGTTGTCATACAGAAGTACAGAATACTTTCATACAAAATGCTTCTTACTGTTATGCTCCAGAGACTGTGCTAGACAAGATAGTATCAAATAACATAGTATAGCATGTAATTTAGAAGAAGAAAATGAGGTCACAGTGTTCGGTATAGACATATGTACAATGTTCTGAGTTACCATATAATATACAATACTATGCAGTGTACTAATGTACAGTACTATCTAGTCACAGTCAGGACAGTAAGGCTCTACAAGTAGGCTCCCTTAAAACACTAACGCTATTAAAAAAAAATACAGTGGAGGTTAAAATAAGAATAGACTTGGCCTGAAAAAAAGTTCAGCCTGGAGATTTTTTTTTGCTTTAATCCCTGGACTTTAGGGATGGGTACCTTTCACATTTGAACCGGTACCTGTGAATCGATACTGGTACCCAACGGTACCTTTTTTCTGTACTTTAATCTCTAAAAATTTGATCTACCTACCTCGGTTGTAAAAAAGAAATCCAAACTTAATATTTAATAAATAAATAATGTATTATTATTACTTTATTATTATTTACATCTTACTAATGTAAAGTATTTTACAACTGATTAAACAAACAAACAATCTAGTAGCAATGAACTACGCTGCTGCTGATTGAGTATTCTAGCAGTTATTTTTGCTCCACCCCCGCTTGGAGAAGACCCGCTCTGCTGCGGTGTGTGTGGCTTGTTTACCGACGTCACATCCTCTATTCTTCTGTCCTGACTGAGTTGTGCCGGCTTGCACTGTAGCCCTAGGAGCTAACATTATGTCCGACGGTTAGCTTAGCTAACATCAGCTTAAGAACGTCAAATGGGTTACAAATATGTGAAACTATGGAAGGAGTAAGCCGACCGCTAAAAATAAAACCCACCGTGGCAGCGCGAGCACATAGCAAAAGAACGTTTGGAGATAGTGGTGTTTCAAGAGACTGGCTACAGTAATATGATGCTGGGCTGTAGTGATCAGTTGTTCCGTGTGGCGCAAGTATGTAAAAAAGAAAAACGGAAACAACACGTTTGTCATCTGTAGTAAATAAATGAAGCTGGAATCCATTTGTGACCATGAACAGAGCCAGTGTCCCATTGTGTCCCGGATTCAATCTCCTCTCTAAAGACGTTCCGTGGCTAACAGCCATGTCAGACAGAGCAGATGTGGAAACTGAGCTACACTTTCTAACAACCTGCCCACTACCAAGATAGATATCGGAGACATATACTCCCCAGTCCCCATGAATTGCAAACACCCAAAGAGAGTTTGAAAACATGTATTGTGCCTTAACGTGCGGTTTAGTTTTTGCGGTCAACAAAACGTGACGTCATCGGATTTTTATTTTCTTTGCGCATAGTACCGGAAGTTGGCACCGGTGGATCTCACGTGAATTGATACTCGGTAGTACCGACGTGTTTCGGTAGGTACCCTTAAAAGTACCGAATTCGGTACCCATCCCTACTGGACATATATCACCTGTACTACTATTATTTATTTACACATGGATTTTAATATATCATGCTTTAAGTACTGTAGTTTTAATGTAGTTGGTGTTTTTTTTTATATAGTGGTCTTTTTACTGTAAAGCTTGTGTTTTTTTATAGTAGTGAGTGTATGTATTGTGACTGTATGTTTGTATTTTAACCACTGCACAAATGAAGTTCCGAAAGGAAAATAAAGTAATTTGAAGTTGAAGTTGAAGTTGAATCTGTCAGTGCCGAGTCCGACCTCATCTTAAATAACAAACGGCAGCTTGTTGTAGTTAACAAAGAGAGGCAGAGTTAATGAGGCATATGATGTTCGATGCATTGTATCTGGCATTGCAAGATGCATTTATTTTTATATATATTCAAATTTTATTTTCCCATTTGAATCCCATGCCCACCGAACGAGGCTTCGAAGTATTTAAGACAGGCCTAAACTAATTTAAATCTTAAATTTTTAATTCAAAAGATGTAATAATTACATAATTTTCTTTGTTTTTTCAGCAATTCTTTGACGTTGCCGCCATCTTTAGTGTTACAGCCCCTCACACTCCAGTTCTCAGGCTGCAGCTGGTTTGAAAGTGAAAGTAAACAGGCTTCTCTGCTGGCTGTGGCTCCAGGGGAGTTTTGACACCACAACATCAGTAAGTACAATTATTTATTTGATTGTTTCCATGTCTCTATTTTCTGTCTAAATATGCTGTCTAATGTTTTGAATCTGTTGTTTATTTCTCTTCAATATATGTAAGATAAGATAAGATAATCCTTTATTGATCCCCTAGGGGAAATTCAGGTGTCAGAGCAGCATGGGGGGGGGGGGGGGGGGTGCATAGATTCACAGTACAGTACAATATAGTAATATAAAATATAATAATAATAATAATAAAGTACTATAAAAAGTTATAAATAAAGTAATATAAAATGGTAATATAAAGGTACAAACACAAGAGAGACCAGTGTTATGAGTCTCTAGCGCAAAGAATCAAGATAGAACCAAGGTAGTCGTTGAGTCTCTAGTTCTCATGTCCCGAGTTGAGACAGTGATAACTCTGCAGCAGAACCGGCCGCCCGAGCCCTTGGTTGTGGAGCCTGATGGCTGCCGGTATAAAGGACCGGCCCAGGCGGTTTGTGGTGTGTCGGGGGGTGTGTGTGAGTCTTAGGCTGAACCTGCTCTTCATTCTGGGCCGCTCCTCGTAGAGGGGGTGAGAGGGGTTCTCCAAGATGGCTTCTAGCTTTTTCCTCATCCTCCTGTCAGCCACCACCTCTAGGTTATCCAGCTCACCACCCACTACTGAGCTAGCCTTCTTCACCAGCTTGGTCAGCTTGCTGGAGTCCCTCCAGTTGATGTTGCCCCCCCAGCACACCACAGCAAAAAAGAGGACGCTGGCTACAACCAACTGGTAGAACGATGGCAGCAGTCGGCTGCACACGTCGAACGACCTGAGCCTTCCCAGGAAGAACGGCCTACTCTGTCCCTTCCTGTAGAGGGCCTCAGTGTTGTCCGACCAGTCCAGATTCTTGTTCATGTGAACTCCAAGAAACTTGTAGGACTCCACCATCTCTACCTCCTCCCCTCCAAGGATTATGGGAGAAGGGGGACCCTTCCTGCCTCTCCGATAGTCCACCACCAGCTCCTTTGTCTTGCTGACGTTGAGTTGGAGCTGGTTACTGTCCCACCATCCTACGAAGCTCTCCACCAGAGCCCTGTATTCAGCCTCATCGTCATCCACAATGTAGCTGACCATGGAGGAGTCATCGGAGAACTTCTGCAGGTGGCACGTCCTTGTGTTGTAGCGGAAGTCTGAGGTGTAGAGGGTAAACAAAAATGGTGACAGCACGGTACCCTGGGGAGCGCCGGTGTTGCTCACCAGCATCTCTGATTGGCTGCCCTGAAGTCTCACGTACTGAGGTCTGCTGGTGAGGTAGTCTGTGATCCAGGCCACCATTCCCCGGTCCAGCTGCATCCCAGTGAGCTTCTCCTCTAGCCGCAGTGGCCGGATGGTGTTGAATGGTCTCTCCAGGTGTGTATAGGCCCTGTGGAGCATGTAGGTGATGGTCTCTCCAGGTGTGTATAGGCTCTGTGGAGCATGTAGGTGATGGTCTCTCCAGGTGTGTGTAGGCTCTGTGGAGCATGTAGGTGATGGTCTCTCCAGGTGTGTATAGGCTCTGTGGAGCATGTAGGTGATGGTCTCTCCAGGTGTGTATAGGCCCTGTGGAGCATGTAGGTGATGGTCTCTCCAGGTGTGTATAGGCCCTGTGGAGCATGTAGGTGATGGTCTCTCCAGGTGTGTGTGTAGGCCCTGTGGAGCATGTAGGTGATGGTCTCTCCAGGTGTGTGTAGGCCCTGTGGAGCATGTAGGTGATGGTCTCTCCAGGTGTGTATAGGCCCTGTGGAGCATGTAGGTGATGGTCTCTCCAGGTGTGTATAGGCCCTGTGGAGCATGTAGGTGATGGTCTCTCCAGGTGTGTATAGGCCCTGTGGAGCATGTAGGTGATGGTCTCTCCAGGTGTGTATAGGCCCTGTGGAGCATGTAGGTGATGGTCTCTCCAGGTGTGTATAGGCCCTGTGGAGCATGTAGGTGATGGTCTCTCCAGGTGTGTATAGGCCCTGTGGAGCATGTAGGTGATGGTCTCTCCAGGTGTGTATAGGCCCTGTGGAGCATGTAGGTGATGGTCTCTCCAGGTGTGTATAGGCTCTGTGGAGCATGTAGGTGATGGTCTCTCCAGGTGTGTATAGGCCCTGTGGAGCATGTAGGTGATGGTCTCTCCAGGTGTGTATAGGCCCTGTGGAGCATGTAGGTGATGGTCTCTCCAGGTGTGTATAGGCCCTGTGGAGCATGTAGGTGATGGTCTCTCCAGGTGTGTATAGGCCCTGTGGAGCATGTAGGTGATGGTCTCTCCAGGTGTGTATAGGCCCTGTGGAGCATGTAGGTGATGGTCTCTCCAGGTGTGTATAGGCCCTGTGGAGCATGTAGGTGATGGTCTCTCCAGGTGTGTATAGGCCCTGTGGAGCATGTAGGTGATGGTCTCTCCAGGTGTGTATAGGCTCTGTGGAGCATGTAGGTGATGGTCTCTCCAGGTGTGTATAGGCTCTGTGGAGCATGTAGGTGATGGTCTCTCCAGGTGTGTATAGGCCCTGTGGAGCATGTAGGTGATGGTCTCTCCAGGTGTGTGTAGGCCCTGTGGAGCATGTAGGTGATGGTCTCTCCAGGTGTGTGTAGGCCCTGTGGAGCATGTAGGTGATGGTCTCTCCAGGTGTGTGTAGGCTCTGTGGAGCATGTAGGTGATGGTCTCTCCAGGTGTGTATAGGCCCTGTGGAGCATGTAGGTGATGGTCTCTCCAGGTGTGTATAGGCCCTGTGGAGCATGTAGGTGATGGTCTCTCCAGGTGTGTATAGGCCCTGTGGAGCATGTAGGTGATGGTCTCTCCAGGTGTGTATAGGCTCTGTGGAGCATGTAGGTGATGGTCTCTCCAGGTGTGTATAGGCCCTGTGGAGCATGTAGGTGATGGTCTCTCCAGGTGTGTGTAGGCCCTGTGGAGCATGTAGGTGATGGTCTCTCCAGGTGTGTATAGGCCCTGTGGAGCATGTAGGTGATGGTCTCTCCAGGTGTGTATAGGCTCTGTGGAGCATGTAGGTGATGGTCTCTCCAGGTGTGTATAGGCTCTGTGGAGCATGTAGGTGATGGTCTCTCCAGGTGTGTATAGGCCCTGTGGAGCATGTAGGTGATGGTCTCTCCAGGTGTGTATAGGCCCTGTGGAGCATGTAGGTGATGGTCTCTCCAGGTGTGTATAGGCCCTGTGGAGCATGTAGGTGATGGCGTCTCCAGGTGTGTATAGGCCCTGTGGAGCATGTAGGTGATGGTCTCTCCAGGTGTGTATAGGCCCTGTGGAGCATGTAGGTGATGGTCTCTCCAGGTGTGTATAGGCCCTGTGGAGCATGTAGGTGATGGTCTCTCCAGGTGTGTATAGGCCCTGTGGAGCATGTAGGTGATGGTCTCTCCAGGTGTGTGTAGGCCCTGTGGAGCATGTAGGTGATGGTCTCTCCAGGTGTGTATAGGCCCTGTGGAGCATGTAGGTGATGGTCTCTCCAGGTGTGTATAGGCCCTGTGGAGCATGTAGGTGATGGCGTCTCCAGGTGTGTATAGGCCCTGTGGAGCATGTAGGTGATGGTCTCTCCAGGTGTGTATAGGCCCTGTGGAGCATGTAGGTGATGGTCTCTCCAGGTGTGTATAGGCCCTGTGGAGCATGTAGGTGATGGTCTCTCCAGGTGTGTGTAGGCCCTGTGGAGCATGTAGGTGA
Source organism: Notolepis coatsorum (assembly GCF_963971535.1). Lineage (NCBI taxonomy): Eukaryota > Metazoa > Chordata > Actinopteri > Aulopiformes > Paralepididae > Notolepis > Notolepis coatsorum. Next base: position 8,967,351 of record NC_140177.1, read on the forward strand.
TGGTCTCTCCAGGTGTGTATAGGCCCTGTGGAGCATGTAGGTGATGGTCTCTCCAGGTGTGTATAGGCCCTGTGGAGCATGTAGGTGATGGTCTCTCCAGGTGTGTATAGGCTCTGTGGAGCATGTAGGTGATGGTCTCTCCAGGTGTGTATAGGCCCTGTGGAGCATGTAGGTGATGGTCTCTCCAGGTGTGTATAGGCCCTGTGGAGCATGTAGGTGATGGTCTCTCCAGGTGTGTGTAGGCCCTGTGGAGCATGTAGGTGATGGTCTCTCCAGGTGTGTGTAGGCTCTGTGGAGCATGTAGGTGATGGTCTCTCCAGGTGTGTATAGGCCCTGTGGAGCATGTAGGTGATGGTCTCTCCAGGTGTGTATAGGCCCTGTGGAGCATGTAGGTGATGGTCTCTCCAGGTGTGTATAGGCCCTGTGGAGCATGTAGGTGATGGTCTCTCCAGGTGTGTGTAGGCCCTGTGGAGCATGTAGGTGATGGTCTCTCCAGGTGTGTGTAGGCCCTGTGGAGCATGTAGGTGATGGTCTCTCCAGGTGTGTGTAGGCTCTGTGGAGCATGTAGGTGATGGTCTCTCCAGGTGTGTATAGGCCCTGTGGAGCATGTAGGTGATGGTCTCTCCAGGTGTGTATAGGCCCTGTGGAGCATGTAGGTGATGGTCTCTCCAGGTGTGTATAGGCCCTGTGGAGCATGTAGGTGATGGTCTCTCCAGGTGTGTATAGCGACCGGCCTGTAGTCACTGAGGGCACTGGTTTGGAGAGCTGCCTTCGGACCTGGTCATTAGTGATAATCAGCGGGGGAGGGGGGGGTGCGCCTGTTATCGCTGGTGGGGGGTGGGGGACACTGGTGCGGATGGGTGGGGGGGGGCGGGGGGGTGAGGTGGTGCGCCTGTCAGCGGTTGGGGGGTGGGGGGGGTTTGTCAGGTCAAATCGGTTGAAAAACCGGTTCAGCTCATTTGCACGTTCAAGGGGCCCCTCCACGGCCGTGCTCTGTTGTCAGAAGCCTGTTATTTTCCTGACCCCTCCCCACACCTCTCTAGCGTTGTTTGCCTGTAGTTGGCCCTCCAGCTTGTCCTTATAGATGTGCTTGGCGGCTCTGAGTTCTTTTTTAATGTATTAGTATTTGATGTCCCTATTGATCCAGGGTTTGTTATTAGGAAAGCAGCGTACCTTCTTAGTGGGTACGATGCTCTCCTCACAGAACCTGATATAATCAGTTCTACATTCGGTGAGTCCATTGATGTCCTCACCGTGGGTCCGTTGGAACAGGTCAGTCTGTGGAGCTGAAGCCCTCCCTTAGCTCTTCCTCAACATCCTCCGACCACTGTGGGACAAGCCTAGTTGTTGCTGGCTGTCGTTTGATCACAGGCTTATATATTGGATCAAGTCTGACCAGGTTGTGATCTGAGCTGCCAAGCGGGGGGAGGGCAGTGTGGCCGTATGCTTCCTTGATATTTGCATACAGTAAGTCCAGGGTCTTGTTGTCTCTTGTTTTGCAAGTGACATACTGCGTGAAATTGGTCAGGGATCTGGATATCCTGACATGGTTGAAGTCTCCGTTTATAATGATGAATGCCTCGGGGTGTTTTGTCTGTAACCCTGCGACAGTGGAGTGGATGACGTCACACGCCTGCGCCGCCGCTGCACTGGGTGGGATGTAAGCGGTGACTGAGATAACGTGTGAAGATTCCCTTGGTAGGTAATAGGGTCTCATGCTCAGGGCCAACAGCTCAATGTCCGGAGAACATATACGTTCTTTAACCGTGATGTGACCGGGGTTACACCGCTCTGTTTATTCCTGTCAGCTCGCACCACGGTGAACCCTGTTGTTCCACGCTGCTGTCCGGGATGTTGTCGTTCAGCCAGCACTCCGTGAAGCACAATAAACTAGCTTCTCTGTGTTCCTGCTGGTTATTAACCAGGGCTGAGAGCTCATCTATTTAGTTGACCAGCGCCCGCACGTTACCCATAACAACGGAGGGCAGGTAAGGCTTGGATCTTCTCTTCTCCCTTGTCTTCCTCTCCTTCACGGTCACACCAGCTCTATTGCCCCGTCTGCGAATCCTCATTTCTTTAGGTAAATTCCTCTGTGGCTCTATCCTTGAAACAGAGTAGCTCCTCTCTCGAACACACAACAGTGTTGCTGGCTCTGTTGTCGTTGGCAACAACAACAACAATATCGTTGGCGTCGTCTTGTTGTTCCATTTCCTGGCTAGACCTAACTTAAACTAACTCTTAGCTGTCTAACTTCATGGAAGTGTTTAGCCTAAACAAACCAAGTACTGTTACAAAATGTAAGTATCGAAAAAATAAAGAATATAATCAAAGATAAATGAGTTAAAAAAAATGTAACGATGGGGAGAGGGGAGGAGCTGCTCTAACAGGCTGCCACTCTCTCCAGGCGCCATGACAACGTAGATGTATGGTGTATATGTAAAGGTATATTTGTACAGTAACAACCACAATGACAAATTGCAGATAACTGTCCATGCAGTTTTCAATATCCATCCATGGAGCAGATTCACTTCCAAAGGTAGAATCTGTAATGCCACCAAACAGTGACCTCTAGGTAACAGAGCCCTGCTTGATACTGCACTGCCCATTTAATGCTCTAAAAATAAAAGATCTCCCCAAAGCGCGGGTTCTAGGACCTGGCAATTCAAGCTGCCCACTACTGGAACCTCTAGTGCAGGGGTGTCAAACTCATTTTCACAGAGGGCCACATCAGCATTATGGTTGCCCTCAAAGGGCCAAAGACCGTATAAATGTTAATGTAATGTAAAATAAATGTAGCTACACATATACATATTGTTAAACATGGTGTTTCTGTATTTATTACTTATTCAAGTTATACATATTGCATATTCATTTGCATAAATGTAAAAATATATGTTAGCTTATGTTATTTTAACAAATAATTTTAGTTTATCAGAACCCCATATTACTCCACCAATCAATGATCAAACCATTCAAGTAAATAACAAAGAAGAATATCATCAAATACAAGCTATGACATTAAGTTTGTTCAAAACCTTTTTGTCACAGTCAAGAGGGGCAGAACTAACAACTGTGAGCTGCAAAGAACACGTGGGACAGATGTAGCAGATGTTACAAAAACAAATGGCTGCACACAACCTTGCAGAGGCCATACATCCAACTAATGGAAGATAGTTTAATTAACTTTAATTAACAGATTGCAGAATGGGTACAGTACAGTACAGCTCAATACACACAATTGTTAAGGGGATGCAGACCAGAGAAAGACTTTCGACTTGTTTACATCAGGGTCCCCCATTTTCAATTCGTAATGAAATTGCTATTATGTGTCTGCATGAACACACAACTGTAACTGTACTCAAAAATAACAAAATAAGGGTTGTCTCAGTTCACAACTATATTGGTCAAGTTTTGGGTGGGACTTGTTTGCGTCCCTACAGCTTCTTATTCAATTGAGCGAGATGCTCGGTTATGTCACACAGCCAGTTTGCATCTGACAGTTCAGACAATATTTCTTCAACCCTTTGTTACCTATTCCGCCTGGATCGTTTTTGTATTTTGGGCTGTAAAATTGTCAATGAATGTCTGAGGAGTAAGTGCTTTTGGCTTTTTTCCTTTGTTACCTCAGATGTTCAACATACATGTATGTGTAAGAATGTGTAATAACTAAGGCTGTCAAAGTTAAAGCTTTATTAACGCATTAACCCACAATTATTTTAACACTGGTATTTTTTAACCCAATATTAATGTAAAATTTTTTTTTTTTTTTTTTTTTTTTTTTTTTTTTTTTTTTTTACCTGAGCTCTTGGGGGGCCACATCAAATGACGTGGCGGGCCGGATTTGGCCCGCGGGCCGTGAGTTTGACACCTATGCTCTAGTGTAATGCTCATGCACAGTATTACTAAAAACAATCTGATTATGTATAAAACATAATTGCTGGACACACCTCAGGCTCTGTCAAGAAACTCACACTATAATAAGTTACTAAACTCCAACCCACATATCAGACCAAAACTAAATATAAACAATACGGATATAAACAATACGGAATTACAGATCTGAAATCTTCATTGCAATGTTTCTCTCTATTCCAGATACAATTGTTCCCCAACAACAAATACAATAATGGCTGAGTCAAGGCCTCACTGCTGTGACCAATGTGGAAAGAGCTTCAGTCAGTCTGGAGACTTAAAGAGACACCAGCTTCACTGCTGTGACCAATGTGGAAGTAGCTTCAGTCGCTCTGAACACTTAAAGACACACCAGCGTATTCATACAGGAGAGAAGCCCTACCACTGTGACCAATGTGGGGAAGACTTCAGTCGCTCTGGACACTTAAAGACACACCAGCGTACTCATACAGGAGAGAAGCCATACCACTGTGACCAGTGTGAGAAGAGCTTCAGTCAGTCTGGAAACTTAAAGAAACACCAGCGTATTCATACAGGAGAGAAGACCTACCACTGTGACCAATGTGGGGAAGACTTCAATCAGTCTGGACACTTAAAGACACACCAGCGTATTCATACAGGAGAGAAGCCCTACCACTGTGACCAATGTGGGGAAGACTTCAGTCGCTCTGGACACTTAAAGACACACCAGCGTACTCATACAGGAGAGAAGCCCTACCACTGTGACCAATGTGGGGAAGACTTCAATCAGTCTGGACACTTAAAGACACACCAGCGTATTCATACAGGAGAGAAGCCCTACCACTGTGACCAATGTGGGGAAGACTTCAGTCGCTCTGGACACTTAAAGACACACCAGCGTACTCATACAGGAGAGAAGCCGTACCACTGTGACCAGTGTGAGAAGAGCTTCAGTCAGTCTGGAAACTTAAAGACACACCAGCGTAATCATACAGGAGAGAAGCCCTACCACTGTGACCAGTGTGGGGAAGACTTCAGAGATTCTGGACACTTAAAGAAACACCAGCGTATTCATACAGGAGAGAAGCCCTACCACTGTGACCAATGTGGGAAGAGCTTCAGTCTGTCTAACCACTTAAAGATACACCAGCGTATTCATACAGGAGAGAAGCCCTACCACTGTGACCAATGTGGGGAAGACTTCAGTCGCTCTGGACACTTAAAGAATCACCAGCGTATTCATACAGGAGAGAAGCCCTACCACTGTGACCAGTGTGGGGAAGACTTCAGAGTGTCTGGAGCCTTAAAGAAACACCAGCGTATTCATACAGGAGAGAAGCCCTACCACTGTGACCAGTGTGGGGAAGGCTTCAGTTGCTCTGGAACCTTAAAGAGACACCAGCGTATTCATACAGGAGAGAAGCCCTACCACTGTGACCAGTGTGGGGAAGACTTCAGTTGCTCTGGAACCTTAAAGAGACACCAGCGTATTCATACAGGAGAGAAGCCCTACCACTGTGACCAGTGTGGGAAGAGCTTCAGAAACGTTGGTAACTTAAAGATGCACCAGAACATTCATACAGGAGAGAAGTTCTATCCCTGTGACAAGTGTGGGAAGAGCTTCAGTCAGTCTACTCATTTAAAGACACACCAGCGTACTCATACAGGAGAGAAGCCGTACCACTGTGACCAGTGTGAGAAGAGCTTCAGTCAGTCTGGCAGCTTAAAGACACACCAGCGTATTCATACAGAAGAGAAGCCAATGTGACCAATGTGGGAAGAGCTTCAGTACATCTGGACACTTAAAGAGACACCAGAACATTCATTCTTGAGAGAAGCACTATCCCGTTCCAGTGTGGGAAGAGCTTTGTTCACTCTGGAAACTTAAAAAATCACCAGCGTATTCATACAGGTGTCAAACAACCAGGAAATGCATAAAAGAACATTGTATATACTTTATTTGAAATCTAGTAATCCATTCATGAAATTGGTATTTTCTGTTTTGTTCTCTAGTTATGTTTATACATGATACAATGATCACTTTAGTGAGACAAAACGAGGCTTTTGCTTTGGGAGAAAGAGGCAATACTTTGTTTACAATGGCTCCTTGCTGCCCTCTACTTGTCTGAAAATTATTATTGCAGCTTTCATATGATTTTGTAATGCACATTTCAAGAGGTTAATGCATGTACATATCCAACATTGATTTTTTTGGATTTGTCAATAGTTCGATTACATTTTTTTAAAGGAACATTTCTTTTATTTGAAATGTTATTTTAAAGGTGCACTATGCAGTTTCTGAGAAAGTGTTTTTTGTTTGCAGAGCCTGCAAAATACATTTACTGTTTTTTTTTATCAATCTCTTCTCCCCATTTTCCCATTTTTTCTTTTATTTAATTTTTTTTTCTCCCATCCCAATTGAGTCGTTATGCCAATTTATGTGGAGTCAGCCAGCCGCTTCTTTTCACCTGACAGCGAGGACTCTCACCGGGGGAGTGTAACGCGTGGGAGGATCACACTATCTCCCCCAGATCCCTTCCCTGCTGAACAGGCACCCCAACCGACCAGTAGGAGTCGCTGTTTACAATGGCCAGGACACATACCCCACCGGCTTCCTACCCGCTAACACTGCCAATTGTGTTAGTAGGGACGACTGACCAAGCCAGAGGTACCGCTGACAGCTGGATTCGATCCCAGAGTCTCTGCCGTGGTAGATGAACGCTTAGTCCGCTGCGCTACCCAGCTGTTTTTCTTCTCTCTTGTGTTATTATAAATGAAAACAAATCTCCATAGTGGACCTTTATGCCAAATAACCGTAAGAACACATATTTGAATATGGAAATAGTTTATACCCACAAGTTGTAAGCCTTGTAGATGTAAAATATGTATTTTACAATGGTTTCATTATGTTACTCAAAATATGATGCTTATCATGAGAGAGGCCCTACCACTGTGACCAATGTGGGAAGGGCTTCAGTCACTCTGGAAATGGTTCAAATGTACAGTATTTTTCAGACCATGTGCTATCAGAGGCCAGTCTTATTATTCCACCATTTATTTTTGTTGGACCATGCTTTACCTCTGTCTATTTGATGACTGTATGCAAATAAAAAAGTATTACATCAATACTGTCCTGTCAGTGTTATTTTTAGATTAAGTATTTAACATTCTCTATTGGCCATTTTCACCAAATGCCTAAGAGAAGTTTGTATGTCTTCAGGTCTCAGGGTGAAGAGGGTTTGTCACTACAGAATGAGATGCACTCTGCCTTCCTAGGACAGGTGGAGGACTTGTTAAGCCTCACATTTATTCATTATGTAAAATTACACAATTGATTAATGATATGTTCTTGGTTCTTCCATTGAAAAGTCTCAACTCAGTATTACTAGATTTAGGATGAAAAGATGTAAGTACTATGTTGAACAAGTTAAAGATTCCATTAGATTATTGATGTTTTCATCGCCACCACGCAACAAGTCAAAATGCTCGCTATCTGCAAACAGCTCCACTGTCTGTGTGTACTCTAGTAGCCTCCAGCTCCAAAAAGGATTATCCTGTGCTGCAGCGGGACCCTATTGGTAACGTTACTGTGCTTTGGTCATATCACATTCAGCAAGCCCTCAGCTCGAATACGCATTGAATCAATGTTATAAGATATTGATATCAAGAGCTATCTGTAGCTACTGCTAACGCAAGCTAATGGAGGTATGACCATGGACTACTAGACTTGCTGGATCATTTGTTGATATCAGGAGCTATCAGTAGCTAGCCGGCTAAATACCGTTAGACAATGCCTACTAAACGTGAATAGTTGACTGGGTAATTTTGTTTAAACGGTAACAATAGCTAGGTAGCTAATGTTAGCTCAGGTCGAATGCACTACAGACTCGAGCAGAGGAGCCTCCTCTCAGTCCTCAGTGTTTACAAACTCTACACGGGTGTGGGCGGGGCTAGGGAGGAGGAGCAGCGGCAGTTTGCAGGTCGTGTGTGTCTGAGACAGACAGCGAGTGAGAGCTTCGCTTGATCGGTTTCCGCGATCGGCGAATATGACTCATTATCGGAATTCACAGATCGCATATCGGCCGATAACGATCGGGGCATCCCTAGTTGAGATGATTGATGGGGACATGTTCAATCACATGTATTTCCTTATAAAAACACAACAATACTGATGACATACTAGAGCCAATGGCCCGGGCATAACGTAATGATCATTTGTATAGCAGTGGGATACACTCCTCTTAATTTATTTGCAATTGAAAAGTCAATGGGAGCAGACTGGAGCCCCCTACAGATGGTTTAATGGCACTGAAACCAAACCAGGCTGAAATGGTGGTAGCATTGTTCTCACTGAAAAGCTACCCAAATACCTCTGATGGGCAATAGCTTAACGTTACGCCCCAATTTACATGACAGTCTGCCATCCTTTCCTTCCAATGCTCGGTGCCGCGCCCCGACTCTGCCTCTGATTGGCTCTGACCCTCATCCCCGGGTGGGATGACAATAGGGAACATATCACGTCCTGTATTGATTCTAAACGGAACTCAAGATTTAATTGTCAAAGACGGACAATTCTGTATTTAATGAGACATGTGGTAACCCTAAACATCCTCCTCCTGTATTGCCACATGCTTCATTACAGAGTCTTTGGAGCAGAGTGTCCACATAGTTTGCAATAGCAGCAGCATCAAGACTTTCAGGTGATTCCATGATGGTAACTTCAAATTGAAGTGAATTTAAATCAATGGATTTGAACACAGGCAATGTGGGGATTGGTGCTTATTTGATACAAATAAATGTTAATATTTCCCATTGGTCAGTATTGGGTTGAAATGGAACATAGCCGCATTATATAGGAAACAGATTATTCCTGTGTTCGGTAGGCCTGGGAATGCTGATCCAATGTTGGAAATAAATTTATCAATATCAAATTTAAATACATCACGTCAACATTTGATCAAATAAACCAGTTATGTTTCATGCATCTTGAAATTAAATCTCTAACCAGATTACTCCCTGTTAGACACTATCTTGGTCTGACAAATTCCTTTTTTTGTAATCTGATGCCATAATCTTTTCATTCACCAGCCAACTGGATGGTCAGTAATGTAAGTAATGTCAGACTCAATTTATTAAAAACCATGGAATAAAACAAATGAATACTAAAGACACTTAAATTAAAAGTCCCACTGAGGATTGTGTTTGAACCTGAACCTGAAATATGTCAATATTTAAGGATTTGAGCAACATTCTGATCATCCAGTATCTTGTAAGGGAGAGAATATTGAAATAATGAAAGTACAATAAGTACAAATAAAACAAAAATATATGCAGGTGTAATACTGCATACATACATAGTGATTTTACAAAGTGTATCATAATAGTTGTCTTCCAAGATGATTATAAGAGGACCTATCACCTTGTGTTTTAAGTCAAGAGGCTTTTACGTTACTATCCTTGACAGCAATGTATGCTGGAGTAATGATCTGTATATGTTGTGGAGTCTAAATAAAAACCTGAAACCTGAAACCATGGGGTGTCTATTCTGATTGGCCAATCAGTTCAAAGCAGCTAACTGCTCAACTATTGGCTCAGTTGTATAAGAACAGGCTGTTTTCCAGACTGAACTACTCATTCAACCAGAAACACTGGATAGTCTGCTGGTTGACTTGAACCCCTCTCTGTGGCAGAACACATTCTCTACTGGAACAAGACTTTATACTAAAACCATCTGGATCCAAACTTGCTTCTGATAACATATATCAGACTTTTGACACCGCAACATCAGTAAGTACAATTATTTATTTGATTGTTTCCATGGCATTGCAGAGTCTCTCTTATTTTCTGTCTAAATATGCTGTCTAATATTTTGAATCTGTTGTTTATTTCTCTTCAATATACGTATATGTAAAGGTATATTTGTACAGTAACAACTGTAAAGATTGTAGTCTACTGAGGCAGGGACACCGAGCATGTAAGACGTGCTTTTCGCCGCTCCGCCGGTTTGTGACAAACTTCAATTATAAATAGTCCTTTAACTACTTTTTTTCTTTTTGGACTTTGGACACTGGACAACGTATGTTCATCTACCAGTCAGGCAGACTTTTCGACACTTTAAATCGTCCATGGGTCCTGTTAAACCCAAATTAAGGACGACGCGTGCAGGACAACAAACAATCTTTGATCAGCCACCCGGGCCACCCCCACCGCACGCGCCAGCTGCTAACATGACCAGCGGCAGCGCCTTTGATCTAGGGGCCTTACAATCAATGCTGAACTCGCTGAAGGAAGATATTTGTGGCAGAATTGACTCATCGGCAACTAACCTGAGAGCTGAAATCCTTGCAGTGCGCACGGAGCTGGTGAATATTACTGAACCATTGCTGCTGAAAATAAATGAACACGGGCAAACTATCTGCGAGTTGGAACGTGTGACGAGCGACCACAGTGACCAGCTCTCCTCGCTTGACTCCACTGTTAAGGAGCTCACGTCACAGGTGAAATTACTAACCGACAAATGTGAGGACCTAGAGGGGAGATCGAGGAGGAACAACCTTCGACTCGTGGGGATACCTGAGGGCTCGGAGGGTCCGCGGCCAACGGAATTCATCGGCCGCCTACTCAAGAACCTACTGGGCCTGGATGATGAGCCCCTACTCGACAGAGCCCATCGCACTTTGCGGGCTAAACCCAAAGAGGGGGAGACGCCTCGTCCGCTCATCATCAGGGTCCACTTCTTTCATCTCCGGAACGAAATCCTACGTCGGGCCAGCGCGACCTCCCGTGACACCCCTCTACTCTTCCAAGGCAAAAGGCTCTCTATTTTCCCTGATTACACCGGCGCTGTTTCCAAGAAGAGAGCTGCGTTTGGAGGAGTGAAACGTGAACTCCATGCCTGTCCTGGTATCAAGTTTGGGCTGATGTTTCCTGCGGTTCTGAAAATCACTCTGCCGAGTGGTTCAACGCACACGTTTGAAGACCCGGCCGCCGCCTCGACTTTCATAAACACTAAACTCAGAAAAGCGGTTCCCCAGACTGTAACCATCAGCTGAACGGCAAGTTCATAATTCATGTCCATATGACTGAGCATATACAGACTATTTCATTTTGGGACTACGATATTTCACAATATTAACATTTGTCACTTAACCACGGAAGGGGTGGTGTTTATCTTTAGAGTTAGTAATAGTGGGTTATGCGCGCGTCCAATTTGAGGAGACGCATCAGCATGGGAGGGAGGGGGAGGGGGGAGGGAAGGGTTTGTTTACATTTACAGTTCTTTTTGTGCGATGTTTATACTGTTGTTGCTTTTTCTATGACTTGGCCACTGCACAAAAAAAATACTATTAGGACATACTTTTCGATGTTACTCATTGTACACTCAACACCAGTCTATGACTCAACCTAAAACCTCACAGCAGATTGGAGGAGTGGTCAAATTTACTAGTTGGAATTGTAAGGGCTTAAATCAGCCAATCAAACGTAGTAAAGTACTGGGGCATCTTCATCATATACCAGACTACGTAAACGATGGGTTGGCCAAGTGTACCACTCATCATTTCAGAGCAGAGCTAGAGGTGTGGCAATTTTAATCCACAAATCAATAAATTTTATTTGCTCAGATGTTCTCTCTGACCCAAATGGTAGATTTGTGCTGGTAACTGGAAAGCTCTGTGGCACCCCAGTGATTATGCTTAATATCTACGGCCCTAACTGGGACAATAGCTCATTTTTTAGATCTGTGTTCTCTTCGATACCTGACCTCTCCACACATTATCTGATATTAGGAGGGGACTTCAATTGCTGGCTTAATCCATCATTGGATCGCTCATCTAACAGAAATGCAGTACTTTCAAGCTCTGCTAAAACCATTCAATCTTTTATGGAAGAGTTTTCACTTTCAGACCCTTGGCGTTTTCACAACCCATCTAGCAGAGCATACTCATTCTTCTCATGTTCATCACACCTTCACTCGTATTGATTATTTCTTGATCGACAATCGGCTCATCTCATCAGTATTATCTTGCTCATATGATGCTATTGTCATATCGGACCACTCTCCAGTTCTAATGGAACTGCAAATTAGGGGATGTGATAACACCCGACCACCCTGGCGACTGAATACTAGTTTGTTATCGAACGAAGATTTTGTTACTTTTATTTCCAATCAGATAGATTTTTTTTTGGATATCAATAAGACGCCTGGGATCTCAGCTTCCTTACTATGGGAGACACTGAAGGCATACTTAAGGGGGGAAATTATTTCTTACTGCACTTATGAGACTAGAGCCAGAAAGAAGAAATTAGATAATTTAACCAAACAGATCACTCAGATTGACAACGTTTACTCTATCGCTCCATCACCTGATTTATATAAGGAACGCCTATTGTTACAAGCAGAATTCGATACTCTGACTACCACCCATACCGAAAAATTACTATTCAAATCCAGATACAATTACTATGAACACGGAGATAAGGCGAATAAACTATTAGCTCATCAATTAAGACAGGCATCAGCTTCGCATCAAATACCACAAATCCAAACTTCAACAGGCAGAACTACAGATCCCAAAGAAATTAATGAACAATTTAAAAACTTCTACTCATCTCTCTATGCTGCAGAACAACCCACTGACCCGTCTGCCTTTAGCAACTTTTTTGACTCTCTTGATATTCCTAAAGTTGACTCCGACTCAGCGGTGAAACTGGAGGAGCCTATCACAATAGAGGAGATTGAAGAGGCTGCTCACAACATGCAGGCAGGTAAATGCCCAGGCCCCGATGGTTACCCAATTGAATTCTATAGGAAGTTTTTTGGCAAATTGGCGCCACTTCTTATTGATATGTACAATGAATCCTTCTGCTGTTTTAAATTGCCCCATACACTCACTCAGGCCACAATTTCCTTAATCTTGAAGAAGAACAGAGACCCTCTCCTATGTGGGAGCTACCGTCCTATAAGTTTGCTATCCGTGGATTTAAAGCTTCTTTCCAAACTACTATCTATGCGCTTAGAATCGGTACTACCCTCTATTATTTCCCCAGATCAGACTGGATTCATAAAAAACCGGTACTCTTCTTTTAACACTAGACGGCTTCTTAATATCATGTATAATCCCTCTTCTTCCTCAATATCAGAAGCTGTGATCTCACTAGATGCCGAGAAGGCTTTTGACCGGGTGGAGTGGAGCTACCTATTCTACACCATGGAGAGATTTGGCTTGGGTAAAACATTTATCACTTGGGTGAAACTGCTTTATACCTCCCCTATAGCCTCAGTCAGAACCAACAACACACATTCTGAATATTTCCCTCTCTTTCGCTCTACTCGGCAAGGCTGCAATTTGAGTCCCTTATTATTTAATATCGCAATAGAACCATTGGCCATTGCTCTCAGATCAAATCCTAACATAACTGGTATTCATAGGTTTGGCATCGAACAGAAGACTTCACTTTATGCGGATGACTTGCTTTTATATGTATCGAATCTCTCTGTCTCTATTCCAGCTGCCCTTGATGTTTTCAGTTCATTCGGTGCAATATCAGGATATAAACTAAACTTAGATAAAAGTGAGCTATTCCCTCTGAATGCTGAAGGTCGAAATTACCCCTTACATACTTTACCCTTTAAAATTTCCCCACTTGGCTTCACATATCTTGGCATTCGTTTCACAGACAAATTTAAGGATTTATTTAAATCTAACTTCTCCCCTTTGTTAAGCAAACTGCATAAAGACTTTGAACGATGGTCGCTATTACCCCTGTCCTTAACGGCACGAGTCAACTCAGTTAAAATGAACTCCCTGCCAAAATTCTCATACCTTTTTCAATGTTTACCCATCTTTCTCACACAAGCATTCTTCCAGAAAATTGACAGTTTGGTGTCGCAGTTCATCTGGAATAGGAGAGTCCCTAGGCTCGGTAAAGCCCTCCTACAAAGACCAAAGCCTCTGGGAGGGATGGCTCTGCCCAATTTTAAATTCTATTATTGGGCAGCCAACTTTAGAGCACTACAACATTGGGCAAGGTTTGAAGACACACCTTCATCCCCTGTATGGTTGCTTTTGGAATCCTCTTCTTCCAGCCCTGCCTCACTGGCTGCTCTGGCTCACGCACCTCTACCTTTTCCCACCTCTCCCTACTCTAAAAATATCATTGTCAAATCAACACTCAGGATATGGAACCAGTTCAGACGACATTTTGGTTTACAATCTTTTTCTTTACTAGCTCCAATTACAGCTAACCCTGTTTTCCCCCCCTCTGTGATGGATAGAGCTTTTCTCTCCTGGTCCCCTCTTGGTATTAGAACGTTCAGTGATTTATATATAGAAAATATTTTTGCATCATTTGAACAACTGTCTGACAAGTTCTCTCTTTCGAGGTCACATTTCTTCAGATACTTGCAAGTCCGCAGTTTTGTACGTAATATCAACCCACAGTTCCCCAAACTCCCAGAAGCCACTCCTATTGACACTTTACTAAAGCCTACACTGGTCACAAAGGGTATTATATCTGTCCTGTATGGCTTGATTTCCTCACTGCGTCCTACCTCATTAGAAAAGATCAGGAGGAGATGGGAGGAGGACCTGGGTGAGGACATCACAGAAAACCTGTGGGAGGATATTCTACACCGGGTCCACTCCTCTTCAATTTGTGCCAGGCACGGACTGATCCAATGTAAAATTGTTCACCGTTCACACTTTACTAAAGTCAGGCTAGCCAAGATCTATGGCAACATTGATCCCACCTGTGACAGATGCCACCGTGCCCCTGCTACACATAGTCACATGTTTTGGTCCTGCCCTTCCCTGCATAACTTTTGGTCTGAAATATTTGAAACTATCTCAAATAGTATTGAGATCCCAATCAGCCCGACAGCCATAACTGCTTGCTTTGGTGTCTCTATCTCCCCTACTACTCTGTCTCTGCCACGATATAAAGCTGACCTGGTGGCATTTGTTACTCTCCTGGCTAGACGTCTCATTTTACTGCATTGGAAGTCACCCACTCCTCCATCTCACTCTATGTGGCTCAGGGATATTTTGCACTTCCTTAAGATGGAGAAAATAAGGTGTGTCATAAGGGGTTCTACAGCTAGATTTTATAAAACATGGGGCCGTTTCTTTACCTATGTTGGGGAACAAGGCTCAATCGACCCCCCATAAATAATGCTCACTCCTAACCTAGCACAGTCCAGTCGAGTGACCTATCTACTTGTGCAAATGTAACCGATGTCTACCTTCTCATTTAAAAAAAAATTTGTTCCATTCCTCTATTCCTGCTGTACAGTGCTTGTCCTGAGTGTACATATCTGTTTAATTGACTATGTCCGAAACAATATCTATATTTATTTTGTGGTGTACTATTTTTTAGTCTATATATTCAACAGACCTATACTTTGACTACTTATACGTAGCCATGTGCAACATGTATATTATTTACATTCAACAGACCTATATTTTGTTTATTTATACATAGTTTTGTGCAATAGGTATATTGTTTATCCAACAGACCTATATTTTGACTAACTATATGTACCTTTGTGCAATATGTATATTGTCTACATTTAACAGACCTATATTTTGACTACTTATATGTAGATATGTGCAATACGTCTGGCATATATGTGTACAATTTGACCTTGTGATGATCTCATATTGCAATGAAAAAACTTCAATAAACAAAGTTTTGAAAAAAAAAAAAGATTGTAGTCTACTATCAACCAGACAGACAGTTAGATCTTTATGCTTCAGCCAGCTGTTTATTGTCTGCAGGTTGTACACAGGTGCCCTAATTATATAGCCCTACCAGTAACCATAGTAACAGCTTACATGATGTTATACTGCCACTTAGTGGTAGCAGCTATGATAGCACCTATCATTACAGGATCTCTGGTAAACAGTACTGTATATCTGTATGTCATAAATGTATAGATGTAGCATATGTCTTGTCATATATGTCACTATGAATTGAAAATGGGGGACCCTGATGTAAACAAAACGAAAGTCTTTCTCTGGTCTGCATCCCCTTAACAATTGTGTGTATTGAGCCGTACTGTATTGTACCCAGTTTACAATCTGTTAATAAAGTTATCAATCATCATCATGACGTCATGTATCCGGCTTTTTGTTTTCAGAAAGATCTTTCAAACTTGTTACACACCTCTTGCGATATTACGATATGTGTCGCGGCTTCACGGAGGAAAGGAACGAGATCTCGCGAGGTTTCCACCACTCGACGCCACGTCTCTGAGCAGCAGCAACACAGACAGACAGACAGACAGACAGACAGACAGACAGACTGCGACCTGCTGCTCTAACTGCACATCACACACATCTACTGAACCCTGCAGCAGGAGCAACACAGCTCACACCAGGTGAGCACCGACGCCGACCATCTGTGTTCAGCAGGACCTAGTTAACACCTTGTTGCTGTTGTTGTTGTGAGCGAGTTGTTGTTAGCGAGCTAACGTTAGCCAGCGAGCTAAAGATGCTAACTCCATCAAAGTGCTGATTCCAAAAAAGAGGACACTCTGCCTCAAGATACCTAAAGTGGACATGTCTGGGCAAAAGAGGACGTTTGGTCACCCTACCATACACAACTATATTTTTATATATATATATATATATATATATATATATGTACAGGCATATCTGGTCAATAAGTTAACGTTAGCTACGTCACGTCAGCCGAAACTAGAGAACCAGATCATATCCTGCCCCCCCCCCCCCCAATGTACAGTTTCTTCCCTTTGATTGATTGATTGCAAACTTTATTAACAGATTACAGAATGGTTACGATACAGTACAGTACGGCTCAGACCAGAGAAACCAGAGAAAGACTTACACTTAGAGGAATGAATGATACATTAGATTACATTACATTACATTCAAAATAATGTATTATGTCATTATACAGCACAAGTACATTACAATGAAAATAAGTTTGGCAGTTTGGCACCAACCAGAGGTGTGAGTGTGAAGCAGGGCGTTCCTGACAAAGAGCACCAGCTCAGCGAACCTACCCTGGGTAAATAAAGGTTACACAATAAATGAGTACTACTGAGTAATAGTGCTAATCAGAAGTATGTACAGAGTTGTAGTATTAATATGTACAGTGATACTACCATAGTGTCTTTATACCTGTATGTCATACTGACCAGCAGTGTAACTAGTAAGAGTAGGTAAGGGATATGTACAGATATAGAATCTACAGTTATGTCAAAAGGGTTATATGCAGGTATACATATTATGTGAATAGATATAATTACAGTAAGAATAAATATATATATGGTCTAAACAGCATTATTGCACATGCTATCATACAGAGTTATGGGTTATATGCAGGTGTAGGTATATAGAAGGATTATATGCAGGTATATTATGAGAATCTATGCACAGCACAGACCTCGTACGAAACACACACATGTTAATAATGTTAATTATGTAGCGTACTGCTTGGACCCACAAGTCTGTGTAAAAAATTCCTTGCTGTTTGAATGAAAAGTCCCAGCTGGAAAAAGCAAGGGCAAAATGGTGTTTGTCTTGATGTAAACAAGACAAAAGTCTTTCTCTGGTCTGCATCCCCTTAATAATTGTGTGTATTGAGCCGTACTGTATTGTACCCATTCTGAAATCTGTTAATAAAGTTTTCATTCATTCATTCGAGTATTGACGTTTCATCAAATGGTAGAGACAATGACTCACTGTATGTATAATCCGTGCCACCTGGCTCTAACGTAAAAACACATTTCAATATTAAATCCAGCCAGTTTGTTTCCACACTCTGCTCTCCACCATCATCTAAGACTAAATTTCTTGCTCATTTGAAGGGAAAACGCCACCTACAGTCTAACGAGGCAGTACTGTTATATCATTACCTACAGTCTAACGAGGCAGTACTGTTATATCATTACCTACAGTCTAACGAGGCAGTACTGTTATATCATTACCTACAGTCTAATGAGGCAGTACTGTTATATCATTACCTACAGTCTAACGAGGCAGTACTGTTATATCATTACCTACAGTCTAATGAGGCAGTACTGTTATATCATTACCTACAGTCTAACGAGGCAGACCCACTGAGCCCATCTATATGTAGATTTGAAACAATCAACCCTAACCCAAGTGGAGCAATCTTCCATTTACTTAGGTATGTATTTTTAGGCGGATTTTCAGAAAATAGGGCTCCGGGCTCAAGAGGTTGTTAACCCACCAACCATACAATGTTTGTGTTTCTTTATTCCTCAACAGTCTCTCCCTCTCTCTCTCCCTCACAGGGGCCGAGATGACCCATGTACGTCTGCTGCTCACGTCTGCAGTGTTGCTGCTTGCTGTCGCTCACAGCCATTCCCATGGCGACCACGGCCACCATCATCACGGCCACGCCCACTCCCATGGTGAAGGCGGTTGCCACGGCCACGGTCCTCAGGTAAAAATGCACCACGGAGCATTGGAGGAGGTTGGGTAGGGGGGGGGGGGGGGGGGGTGGGGGACACTGTACAACTGAACAAGCAAAACTGTACATTGGAATATTGACAAGACCATACTTGGTCATTTACTGTACATTGGAGGGGGTTGGGTTAGGACATTTACAGGGGCCAGTTTCGAATTGCAGTCTCCCGTAGGTGTTCCTTGAGAGTGGTTTTGAAAGTGGGTAGTGATTCACATTCCTTTACAGCTTTAGGTTGGGCGTTCCACATTGATGTGGCATAATTGCGAAACGTGTTTAGTCCCTTGTTTGAGCCGAATCTGGGTTTAACATGATTTGTGGAGCTCCCTCTGGTGTTGTGATCATGGTATTCACTGACCTTTGGGAAGTATTTTGACATGTACATGGGTACCTTGGTCGTGTAGTGTATCTTGTAGACCAGGCCCATTGCAAGTTGCTGTACTCTGTCGTCTACTCTAAGCCATCCTAGGTTGTCAAAGTGGGCAGGGGTGAGGTGGGTTCTAGGGGTAAGGTCAAGCAGTAGTCTGACCAGTTTGTTTTGAGATGTTTGTAATTTAGTTTTTAGCGCCTTTGAGGTGCTTTGGTACCATGAGGTGCAAGCATAGTCGTAGTACCCTTGAATGAGTGCTCGTGCTGCTGTCTGACACCATCAACCCTCCTAGAACAGGCGTGCTGCTGTCTGACACCATCGTACTTCTAATTCATAGTGACGTTTCCTCATCCCGGTCCAGTCCAACCTGCTGAAGGTGTTGCTC
The DNA here is from genome assembly GCF_963971535.1 of Notolepis coatsorum. Lineage (NCBI taxonomy): Eukaryota > Metazoa > Chordata > Actinopteri > Aulopiformes > Paralepididae > Notolepis > Notolepis coatsorum. The sequence continues at coordinate 8,986,436 of NC_140177.1, forward strand.
AGCTTCGCCTCCGGAGGACTTCTGGGAGACGCCTTCCTCCACCTCATCCCCCACGCTCTGGGTAGTAATAATAATAATAACTTTATTTGTATAGCGCTTTTCATTAGGGCTGGGCGATATGGCAAAAAATCATATCGCAATAACGATATGATAATGTTATCATATCATTCGAGTAAAAAAAAAGAAAAAAAAATTTAATTGTTTTAAACAACAGATGTATGTTTATTTTGCAGCAATTCTTTGTCGTTGCCGCCATATTTAGTGTTACATCCCCTCACACTCCAGTTCTCAGGCTGCAGCTGGTTTGAAAGTAAACCGGCTTCTCTGCTGGCTGTGGCTCCAGGGGAGTTGAACAGTTCTGGCTCTGCTAGTTTCTTTTCTATCTTTTGGCGCTTTTTTGGTGGACAAACCACCGCACATGTGCACCGTGACTCGTGACTGGAGTCTAGCTCTGCTAGCACACATAGCCTACTGTGTACAGACGGTTTCAAACTGTATTTTAAATTAGAAAGCAAACAAAATAAATGGACAAGAGAAAAATAAGATAGAGAGGTAGCAAGGTGAGGTAAATCACAGTGTTTCACATTAGGATCTAGCATCCCAATAATCTGTTTACAGTTTCATTCAGTAATACAATAATAAAAATAGAATAGACAGAGTAAAAAAAAGTGCGGTTTGATTCAGTTAAAAAATAGGCTAAAAATAATCAAATAGAACGGACCTACAACAGGGTATTTAACATACAACAGGGTATTTAACATACAACAGAGCAGTGCATCAGTAAGAAGTGTGCAGTGAGATAAAATTAGCATAGAACCGACACGTGAATTTGATAGGAAGTGTATAAAAGTAGGCAGGGTAAGACAAGTGCAGGTAAAGTACAATTTGTGTCAGGATATCCCTGCTGTTTCATTTAAATGCCTGAGCAAAGAGATAGGTTTTAAGCTGTCTTTAGAAGATGTCTAGCGAGTTGGCTTTCCTGATGTTTTTTGGGGCAGTTTGTTCCATAGTTTTGGGGCATAGTTGATGAAGGTACTCGTATCGTCCCTGATTTAGCACTATTACTCATTAGTACTAATTTATATATTTTATACCCAGTTTAATCACCTGTAGGCCTACATTGAAAATGTAACAGTAAAGTGCAATAGTAATATACACTCTGGTTGGATGCCAAACTTCTTTTTGTTGTACTGTACTTGTACTGTATAATGACACAATACATTTTAATCTAATATAATCTATTCTAATTGTCGCCAACGGAAAACTATGTTACCATCTGCAATACAAATATATAGACAGAATATACAGAATATCCTCTGTATATTTTATTTATTTAAAACATTGATACTTTCAATCAATATAAATCGGTATCCATTTTCTTTGCCCATCCCTAGTCATCTAGTAGGTGTTCCCAAACCGCATGCGCACAAGCTGATGCTTATTGTCCTCGTTTTTAACCCTTTCACTGCCACACGACAGAAGGTTAACCTTCTGTATTGTCACAGTGAAAGGGTTAACCGGCTGTCGTGTGAAAGTGAAAGGGTTAAAGTGCTGTAAAAAGTAAATGTGTGGATACTAGGTCTGTCGGTAAATTATATGACCATTTGTAAACAAGTGCTGTCCTGGATTGTCAAGAAGTCCTGGAAAAGGGTTTCTGAGAGTGGGAACCTACACAAATGCAATAAAACATATATCCGTATAGTTTCAAGTTTCTTTAATAGTTGTCATACAGAAGTACAGAATACTTTCATACAAAATGCTTCTTACTGTTACGCTCCAGAGACTGTGCTAGACAAGATAGTATCAAATAACATAGTATAGCATGTAATTTAGAAGAAGAAAATGAGGTCACAGTGTTCGGTATAGACATATGTACAATGTTCTGAGTTACCATATAATATACAATACTATGCAGTGTACTAATGTACAGTACTATATAGTGCAAAGCAGAAATGGGATGAGGTACAATTTAGGTACAATTTACAGTAAGGTGTACGAGTTGTAGTGCAATCCTTCATCAATAAATATAAAGTGTGGGGAGTGGGTGCTACAGTGTGTTTGTTTAAAGTGGGTGTGTGCTATAAAGTGTGTGGAGTGGGTGCTACAGTGTGTTTGTTTAAAGTGAGTGTGTGCGTGTGGATGTGTGTGCTATGTGCGTTTGGTGGTTGTTGTTGTGTAGTGTTCATTGTTCGTTTAGCAGCCTGATGGCCTGGGGATAGAAGCTTCTTCTGAGTCTTTCTGTGCTCGCCTTGAGACTCCGGTATCGCTTGCCTGACCGCAGCAGTTCAAAGAGGCAGTTGTTCGGGTGACTGGAGTCTTTAATGATTCTCTTAGCCTTGCCCTTGCAACGCTTGTTGTAAATGTTCTGGAGGGTGGGGAGCCCCCCTCCAATTGTGCGTTCGGCTGAACGTGTCACTCTTTGTAGTCTGCTTCGGTCTTGTGCAGTGCTATTCCCAAACCAGGAGGTGATGTTGCCAGTCAAGATGCTCTCTATTGTACATGAGTAGAAGTTCTTAACGATATTCTGACTGACTTGGAACTTCCTTAGGCGCCTGAGGAAGTAGAGGCGTTGTCGTGCCTTCTTCACAACACTGTCAATGTGTGTGGTCCATGTCAAGTCCTCGGATATGTAGGCTCCGAGGTACTTAAAGCTGTTGACTCTCTCAACCGGTGCCCCGTCGATGCTGAGGGGGCTGTAGTCCTTGACCCCCGACCTCCTGAAGTCCACAATCATCTCCTTTGTTTTGCTGACGTTCAGGGAGAGGCTGTTTTCCTGGCACCATCCCGCCAGGACCTTGACCTCTTCCAGGTAGGCCCTCTCGTCGTTGGCAGAGATCAGGCCCACCACCACTGTGTCGTCAGCAAATTTGATGATTGTATTGCTACTCCGCTGAGCCACACAGTCGTGTGTGTACAGGGAGTAGAGGAGGGGACTCAGAACACAGCCCTGGGGGGCCCCTATGTTGAGGGTGATGGATGAGGAGGTGCAGTTGCCTGCTCTCACCACCTGGGGTCTGCCAGTCAGGAAGTCCAAGACCCACTGGCAGAGGTCATAGTTCAAGCCCAGGTCCCTGAGCTTGGCTGAGTATGGAGGGGACTATGGTATTGAATGCCGAGCTGTAGTCGATGAATAGCATTCTCACATAGTTCCCCTGCCTCTTGTCCAGGTGTGATGCTGCTGTGTGCAGCACATGGGCTATGGCGTCCTCCGTGGACCTGTTGGGGCGGTATGCAAATTGCAGGGGGTCCATGTTGATGGGGAGGGAGGAGCAGATGTAGCCCTTTACTAGCTTCTCAAAGCACTTCATGGCTATGGATGTGAGAGCTACAGGGCGGTAGTCATTGAGGCAAGCAGGCGTAGATTCTTTAGGTACAGGGATAATGGTGGACTTCTTCAGACAGGTGGGGATGACAGCCTGTTCTAAGGACAGGTTAAATATGTCAGTGAATACTGGGGCCAGTTGGTCGGCACAGACTTTTAGGACGCGGCCGGGGATGCCGTCCGGACCTGCTGCCTTCCTGATATTCACTTTTTTAAAGGTCCGCCTCACCTCATGCTCTGTTACCCTGAACACTGCGTCTCCATCAGCAGCCGACCCCCCCCCCCCATTGCCGTGGCTTGTGGGCTGGTGTTGTTATTACCAGCATCAAACCTCGCATAGAAGGTATTGAGGTAATTTGCTAAGGAGATGTCACTGTTCAGTTTGAGGGAGGCGCCTTTGTAGTCTGTCATCGTTTTGAGCCCCTGCCACATAGCTCTAGAGTCAGCCTGTTCAAATTGGAGTTCAATTTTATCCTTGTAGCGTCGTTTGGCCTCTGTCACTGTCCTCCTTACGTTGTATCGCGCCACCTTGTGGTCATTCATGTTGCCTGCCACTAGGCCGTCGTTGTATGCTTTGGTGCGCGCTCTCAGAGCTTCACGGACGGATTTGTCTACCCAGGGTTTTTGATTTGGGTAAACTCTCATTTTGGTAGTGGGGATTGTTTCTTCCACCATAGTACGAACATAGTCCAGCACTGTCTCCGTGTAGACATGAATGTTATCGGTGTCGCGGAACACGCTCCAGTCTGTGCAGTCAAACGCAGCCTGTAGCGTCTCCTCTGACGTCAAATCCCATTTCTGCACCTCTCGCGAGACTACGGGAGTGCTTTTGATTCTTTGTTTGTACTTTGGTGAGAGGAAAATGGACGCGTGATCTGATTTACCAAAGCCACTAGCAGACTGAGCCTTGTATCCACCTTTGAATTGCGTGTAACAGTGATCTAGGATGTTACCGCCTCTGGTGTTACAAGTCACATGCTGATAGAAGTCAGGTAATACCTTTCTCAGATTGGCGCTATTGAAATCCCCCACCACTATGATGGCGGCGTTAACGTTCGCTGCCTGGAGTTTGTTTACCTCGTCGTGAAGCCTGGAGAGCGCGGCACTATTGCTGGCTTGCGGTGGAATATACACTCCTACAAGGATGATCGCCGTTAACTCCCTCGGGAGGAAGAAAGGACGACACTTGATGGTTATATATTCCAGGTCTGGGCAGCAGTGGTTCGATAATTCCTTCACGTTAGCTGGATCGCTCCAATTGTTGTTAAACATGAAGGCAATACCTCCTCCACGTTGTTTGCCGGACAATGCTGATCTGTCCTTGCGGTGGATGAAGAAGTGTTCGGCCGGTTGTATGGCGTGGTCTGGGACGTCCGGCGCCAACCACGTTTCAATGAAGCAGAGAACGTTACAGTCTCTAACGTCTCTTTGGTGTTGAATCCTTGCTCGGATGTCATCCAGTTTATTGTCAATTGATTGTACATTGGCTAGCAATATACTGGGTAGTGGCGTTCGCCGTTCGGTGTCGTCTGGATCTCAGCCTGTTACGGATCCCAGCTCTCTTCCCTCGCCGCCTGGTGGTTCCTTTGTTCCTGGGGTCAGGATCTGGTCCCATTGTTCTGAGAATCTCCACAGGCCATTGCTGCGGTTCGGAAAGCTGATCCAGGGAGTAATCCAATCGGTAAGTTTCCCGTAATCCGATGTCATACACATTAAATGCACCTACTGTTGGTACAGACAAAACTCTTAAAACTATAAATATTAACAAAAGTAAGCACAATCTCGACGGAGCGAACAGACAGGCGACCGGGCATAGCGGCGCCATCTTTTCTTATAATATAATATAATCCGTATACCTCTTTCTCTCTGGGATTGGGTTTATTTACACATATGTTCTCTTTAAGGCATAATGCCAGTTACTTTAGTCATGGACACAATTATACACAGTATTTTTATGATCATATAGTTTACATAAGAGAAGA